>NW_008360326.1:2280518-2282447 GCF_000622305.1 Nannospalax galili
GTTGTCTCACCCCTCCACCATAGTTGTCCCACTTAAGGTGCCCTCATTTCCCCCCTTTCTCCCTTAATAATACCCTTCTCCTATGGCCCTACCTCTCTTGAGCTCCTTCTTTCCCCTTATCCCTTAGGTTCCTTGTATAACCTTCCCTGCCTTAAACTAACCCAATTTTTGTCTCTATCTTCCTTACTAAGGCCTGTTTCCTATTCTTCCCTTTCAGGCTCTTTCTCTCCTTTACCTCCCTGTTTCCTTTCCATTATCCTGGTTCCTGTAGTTGTGTCTGGATACACACTCATGTATAAGGATTTGGTACTAGGATTCACATATGAGGGAGAACATATGTCGTTTCTTTTTCTGAGTCTATGTTACTTCACTTAGTGTAACAGGTTCTAGTTCCATCCATTTAGCTGCAAATTTGATGATTTCATCTTTCTTTACCACTGAGTAAAACTCCATCGTATAAATGAACCACATTTTCATTATCCACTCATCAATTGAGGGACACTTAGGTTGTGAGGGGCACTTGGGTTGCTTCCATCTCTTAGCTATTGTGAAAAAAGCAGCAATAAACACGGATGTACAAGTGTCTCCACAATAGGATGAGTTCTTTGGGTATATGTCAAGGAGTGGTATAACTGGGTCAAATGGTAGGTCCATTTGTAATTTTTTAAGAGTTCTCCACACTGCTTTCCATAGGGATTGAACAAGTTGGCATCCTCACCTGCAGTGGATGAGTGTTCCCCTTTCCCCACTCTCTGTTCAGCTCCTTAGCCCATCTTTTAATTGGGTTACTTTCTGTGTTGATTCTCTGTTTTTTGAGTTCATTATATATTCTGGATATTAAACCTCTGTTGGATGTGTCTCTGGTGAACATTTTGTCCCATTATGTTGGTTTTCTGTGCGCTTCTCTGGTTGCCTCCTTTGATGTACAGAAGCTTTTTAGTTTAATGAGGTCCCATTTGTTAATTCTTGCCCTTGTTTCCTGAGGAATTGATGTCCGGTTTAGAAAATCCTTTCCCACACCAATATCTTGTAGGTTTTTCCCAATGTTTTCTTCTAACAGTTTCAGAGTTTCAGGCTTTACATTGAGGTCTTTGAGCCATTTGGAATTGACTTTTGTGCAGGATGAAAGATAGGGGTTTTGAGGGCTTTAGTTTCATTCTTCTACAGGTGGAGATCCAGTTTTGCCAGCACCATTTGCTGAACATGCCGTCTTTCCTCCAGTGAATATTCGTGGCCCCCTTTGTCAAATATCAGGTGGCTGAAATTGCCTTTACTCATATTTGGGTCTTCAATTTTGTTCCATTGATCTATGGGTCTATTTTTGTGCCAGTACCATGTTGTTTTTTGACTATAGCTCTGGATTACAGTTTAAAATCTGGTATAGTGATCCCCCTGGCATTGCTCTTAGTGCTCACGATTGCTTTGGCTATCCAAGGTCTTTTGTGCTTCCATATGAATCTTAAAATATTTTCTTTTCTAATTCTGTGAAAAATGTCATGGGGATTTTGATTGACATTGCATTGAACCTATAAACGGCATTTTGTAGAACTGTCATTTTCACAATATAAATTCTTCGAATCCATGGGCACAGGAAGTCCTTCCATCTTCTGATGTATTCCTCAATATTTTTCTTTAAGTATTACAAATTTCATTGTAGAGCCCTTTAATGTCTTTGGTTAGGTTTATTCTGGGATTTTTTTTTTCAGCTATCATGAAGGGGAATGTTTCCATGGACTCTTTCTCTGATTGCTTATTATTGGCATATAGAAAGGCTATAGACTTTGGAAGATTAATTTTTTAACCTGCTACTTTACTGATTGTGTTAATAATTTCTAAGAATTTTCTGGTGGAATTTTTGATGTCTCTTAGATATAATATCATATCTGTAAAAAGGGATAATTTGATCCCTTCTTTTCCAATTATTACTTT
>NW_008360326.1:2283198-2283685 GCF_000622305.1 Nannospalax galili
AAAGAATTAATAAAAATACAAGAGGCCAGTGCTCATGGTTGGGGCTCAGCCAGCAGGGGCCTCAGCAGGACTGAGGATGGGGCGATAGCTGGAGGGGACACTAATTCATTAATTTCTGCCCTGATTTTTGTTATTTCTTCTTGTCTGTTTGGTTTGGGTTTCGTTTGCTGTTGCTTTTCAAGTGCCTTGAGGTGCAATGTTACGTCATTTATTTGTGTTCTTTCTGATTTTTTGATGTAGGCATAAAGCTATAAACTTCCCTCTAAGGACTGCTTTCAGCATGTCCCAGAGGTTTTGTTGTGTTGTATTGTCCTTTTCATTTAGTTCCAGGAATGCTTTTATTTCTTTCTTAATTTCTATTTTAACCAATTCATCATTCAGGAGTATGTTGTTTAATCTCCATGAGTTCATGTGGTGATTAGGGCTTCTTCGGGTGTTGATTGTAAGCTTTATTGCATTGTGGTCTGATAGAATGCATGGAATTATT
>NW_008360326.1:2283953-2289283 GCF_000622305.1 Nannospalax galili
ATTGGAATTCATCTGGGTCTTAAAGTCCTGTAGTATTGTTTTTATGAAGTTGGGTACACCAGAGTTTGGTGAATATATATTCATGATTATAATATCTTCTTGATTTATTTTTCCTTTGATCAGGATGATGTGGCCCTCTTTATCTCTTCTGATTAGTTTTAGTTTAAAGTCTATTTTGTCAGATATTAGAATTTCTACACCTGCTTTTTTCTTAGTACCATTTGCTTGGTATATTTTCTTCCATTCTTTCACTTTAAGATAGTGACTGTCCTTGAAAGTGAGATGGGTTTCTTTCAGACAACAAAAAGATGGGTTTTGTTTCTTAACCCATTCACCTAGTCTGTGTCTTTTGACTGGGGAGTTCAGTCCATTAATATTTAAAGTTATTAATGAAAGATGAATATTGAATCCTGTTATTTTTATTTGTATTTACATTCGTGATGTAGCTGTACTTTTCCACAGTTAAACCTTCATTGAATTGCTTTCTGCAACCTCTTGGCTTATAGTCATTCCTTTCTTCAGCTCTTTGTATTGCTTCCAGAACTCTCTGAAGGGTTGGTTTTGTGGACATGAATTCCTTCAGCCTATTTGTTGACATAAAATTTTTAATCTTGGAAAATGTATTGGGACTAGGCAGTTTTTTTTCTTTCTTTGTTTTTCTAATCAAGACCAAGTTGCAAATAAATGGACACAAATATGTACTTTTGCTTTGTGTATATGCAAAGCAGTGACTGTCCTGCAGCCAATTTTGATTCAGGCATCAGATAACCTGTTTGAGGTACTGTCTCCCGTGCATCTCATTTTACATTATGCCCTTCTCCCCCAGGTATTCTAAGTTCAGGACACCAGCTTCATCACGTTATGTGCTGTGAGGGGATGCAGCAGGAGTGGGGCATCCCAGGTTCCAGGACTTCTGCTGCTTGTAACAGCCTCTGTCACGATGCAGGAACTCATCAGCTGTCTCACAGTCTTACTAATTAGGAGTGTGCCCACAGAAGCACTCTGTAAGTGCTAAGATACTTTCCAGAACCAAGGTGGCTTCATGAATGCTCCAAATAGAAAATATGGGCAGGACATGCAGATTGTTTTAAATAAAATTTTTAATTTATTTAATTGTATATGAGTTGAGAGAGAAAACACTTGCATGCATGGTCTGTGGAGGTCAGAGGACAGTTTGCAGGAGACCCTTCTCTCCTTCATATGGGTGCTGCAGATTGAACTCAGGTCTTGGTGGCAGGCACCTTTACCAACTGAGCCATCTCTCTGGCTCGATATATAGACTTTAATATGTCTGCCTCTTGGCTTTATCTTCATCTTATTTTAGAACATGCTTTCTTTTTTGTTTGTTTGGTTTGAAGTTTAGAATGAATCTACCAGTATTGGTTTTCAGAACATTGGTCTTAGGACTTCTGATCTAGTTATTACATGAAAAATTAAAGTTTCTGTGTGATCAAAGGTAGTGTGTTAGGACACAGTATGTTTTGGTAGTTTTGACAAGGTGACCAGTGAATTGCCTTGTTGTACAGTGTTCTCTTAAACTCAGAAGTACTCTAGTGTGGAGCACAGATGAAGTGGTACCCTGGGTTTTGATTTTGTAAGTATTGCAACCAGGGCCTAAGGAAGGGCCATACGCTGCCTTGCCCTTCTCCTGGTAACTCCCTATGGAGATAAGTACAGAAGGAACCAGCAAAATGACAATCAGCATACTGCTTTCGAAGGAGCATATTTCCAAAAGCTTTGCAGCAACAAGATTCTAGCTCTTGGCTAAGGTTTAGAGAGTCTCCCTCCTACATCTGGATCTTAGCAGTAATTGTATGCTGTCTGAGACAGAGCAATGGCATCTTGTTGAGCCTATTTAAGAGTAGGCCTTGACTTTCTTTCCTGGCTTGGCAGCATGGAGTGGAAAGTGGAAATAATTCATGGATTATCCAAACAGCCCAATCATCAGTCGTATTTGTAGGTCCTCCCTGTAGCAGGCCATCTTCCCCTCCTTGTGGCCCTGTCCATCAAATCAGAAGTACAGCTGCTAATCCCTGCTTAGTGTTAGCTTCCTGTAGTCATTTCAGAAATGAAGTGCCCTCTTGCTCCATCTAAACATAATTCAGAACTAGAGACTTAGAGGCATAATGGCGCAGTGTTTGAAACCATCAGCTGGATGCTAAATAGTCCTATGAAACCCCAGTGCCAGAAGCACTTAATAGCTGCAAGACCTTAGCAAGCCCCTTCACCTCTGTAAGCAACAAAACAACACAATCTCTTGCATTTCATCTGTGGATACAGTTCCCTGGAGAAGACAGGACTTCAGTGAAAGGGGATTCAGAGATGGCTGTACGGGAGCTGCTTGGACAGTGGGAGCTGGTGCTGCCTGCTCTGGAGGAAGCAGTCCCAGAAACATGTCCTATCTTCAGTTCACATCCATTTTCCAGGCCTCCCTGCCTTTGTGCTGAAATATTATGGGATGTATAAGGGAACTGATGGGGTGCTGAGGAACCTGGGATGAGATCTTTCTTAGCAAGGGGTTTTTCAAAACCCTGCCATATTACCTTGTCAGTATGCTAGGAATTGCATTGTTATTGTGAGGGTTAATGAGTACATACTGTAAACAGGATATAGACTTTGGCAAGCCAAGATGGGAAATAAAATTTATTTTGCAGCAGAATTCTCTCTTTAGAAACAGGTCTGATTTGTTGGGTAAATATTTGGATGATCAACTTGAGAATCAGGGTGGTAGCGGGACAGGAAGAGAGGTGTGGGAGGAAGGCAGAACTCGGGGAGCTGGCAGAGCAGGCAGTAGCCAGGTGTGTCAGCTGGTTGTGGAGGGCAGAGTTGTGGAGACAGGCAGGTGGAGAGGACAGTGATGCGTCCATTATGGGGGGAGAGTGGCCTTGGGGAACAGGAAGCCCAGGTGTCCATGGGCATTCTGTTCTTCATTTGTCCTGGCAGGTATGGGTGAGTCTTTATGACCCCACTGAATATACATCTGATTCTTGCTCTTGTGTTTGGAGATGGTTATTTTGAGGGATGCAGATGAGTATTATGCACTGATCTTTCATGGAGGGCAAGGATGAAAGGCTGCCCAGGGCAGTCCACTTGTCTCCATATTACATGGATGCCTTGCTGTTTAAACCTGGAACAAGACCACAAACTGCTCTGTTTAGTGGTTGAGACAGAAGTCCTACGCTTCCACTTGTGACCCAAATCAAGTCTCTGTAGAACTTCCCATTCCCAAGAACAAAAATGAACTCTAAAGAATCATATCTATTTGGTATGGCCACATCATTTTGATATTTATTTCAAGGATACTGGATCTATTACTAGTGTTAAGACTCACCCCTGCTGAGGGATCCCTCTGGTGATTTTGAAAACAGGAAAGAGATTTTCTGCGCCCTTTGTTTGGTAGTCTCTACACTTACATTAGAAACAGTCTTTGTCCAGAGGCATAGACATAGGCATAGTTAATCCCTGGCCAGTGTAGACAGTTGTATGTATAATGTAGGTGTAACTTTATCTCTACCCTAATAAGAATAAATGCATGTAAATATATCCACGCAATGTCTGTGGTGGTCAGAAGAGGGTGTTTGATCCCCTGGAACAGGAGTGGTTGTTAGCCACCATGTGGGTGCTGGAAACAGAACCTCGATCCTTGCAAGAGCAACCAGTGCTTTTTAAAAAAATTTTTAAAATTTTATTTTATGTGTATGTCTGCATGTGTGTAAGTGCACCCCTGTCGTGCAATGCCTGCTGAAGTTAGAAGGCATTAGATTCCCCACGAACTGGAGTTAGGATGGTTGTCAGCCACCGTGTGGGTACTGGGACTCAAACCCGGGTCCTCTGTGAGAGCAGTCAGTGCTCCTAACTGCTGAGCCATCTCTCCAGCTCCACAACCAGCGCTCTTAACCACTAAGCCATCTCTCCTAACCACTGAGTCATCTCTCCAGCTCCATGTTCCATTTCTTATTAGTTTGCATTGACAGGACAGAGGGTTGGGGTAAAAGGGATTCATAGGACATTTTTGGAGCTAGATGGTATAATACACCAGCTCCATCTGGGGAGTCTGAAAGCAGCAGTGCTCCAGAGTCTGTACTGTTCTTTCTGCAGCTTTAGCAGCACCCAAGATCTGTCAGCACTGAGCCCCTGTGGCCTGTGTCCCAGTGTCAGCCAGAGAAGACAGGTGCTATTTGCCGCCACCTGGAGCTGAGAATGTACTCTACTCTGGAGGTCTGTGTCTGAGGTCTGTGTCTGTTGGGGGCCAGATAAAAAGCTGAGGAGTCAGATAACTGGCAGAGTCATAGAAATGCTGACAATTTATTTTTATGGACACAACTGAGACAGCCTCCCCTGCCTGTCTAAAGGCCATGGTGAAAGTAGACCTTTGGCTATAGGGAATGTCCCAGTCATAGGCCATCCAAAGCTAATGGGAGGTTCAGGACTCAAAGGAGCCTCAAATTCTTGATGTTCTTCAAAGGAATCTTGTTAGCAGTACACTTGTTCTAGTCATCTTTTTAAAGCAAGCAGTATGCATTGTTTTGATCATAATTTACAAAGACTGGCAGAGGTGACTTTTCACTTTATTCAAACATCAAATGTATTCTAAAAGTCAGAGACCATTGCAGATAACCAAAAGATGTAGCACAGGCTCCAAAGACAGTTTGACAGAAACTTTTACTTAATAGCTGCATAAGTATATTTTGGTACAAATGACTTATTTCCATTTCAAAGGGATCCTCTTCTTTGGTAGCAAAGGGCTTCCTAGGGCTTCTGTTCATTTAAGGCAGCCTGTGACTCTTGTCATTCTTCCTGTTTCTGTCTCCATTAGCTCTGGCCACCATGAAGCAGTGCAAAGGACAATATGACCTTTGGAAAACCCAGAACCTTGACAGGTCCAACAGCCCACTTCAAAGAATCTTTTGAAATATGGTATTTCTTCAGCTCCAAAGTATCAATAATAAGGGAAAAAAATGCTGTGGCTATTTTACTTTCTATCCCAGTTAAGAAAATATTTACACGTTTTTTTTTTTTTTTTTCTGTGTGTGGTATCTGTGTACTTATCCAGTGCCATGGTACACATACAAAGTCAGAGGAAAACCTGTGGGAGTCAGTTCTCTCCTACTGAATGGGTTCTAGGGGATCAAACACAGGCCATCAGCTTGGGGGCCAAGTGCTTTTACTGCCGGTGCCAGCCGGCCAAGGCGGACAGTACCTGAAAGGGGGCGTGAGGATTGAAAGAAAAAACAAGAGACAGAGAAAAGATACTTGGGAGGACTGTCAGTAGAGACTGCAGCCCCGGTTTATTTTAGCTCCGCCTTTTTATACAGAAGAACATCAGAGAT
>NW_008360326.1:2289463-2295957 GCF_000622305.1 Nannospalax galili
AAGGTGAAAGATCGTAAACAAGCAAGCCTGCCACAGCTCAATGTACATAATGGCTGTGCTTATACTAATAGCTCCCAACATTTTACCTACTAAGTCATCTCGCTGGCCTACATTCTAGTTTTAAAATTTTTTAAATGCTCCAAAATAAAACAAGAACAAATTATGTTCTCAGAAGGAAGGGAATTCAGTGCCCATCCCTTGCTGGTGTGGGGACACAGATGTGACTTTTGTAGACAGATCAATCAAGAGTAATTTGGTTATAGATAATAGGATTTCCAAGTATATTTATGTGAATGCCTGCATGTATGTATCTGTATCACATGTGGGCCTGGTGCCTGCAGAAGCCAGAAGAGTGTGTTGGATCCCCTAGAACTGGAGTTACAAGGTGGTTGTGAACCACCTGATGTGGGTGCTCTACAAGAGCACCAAGTTTTCTTAGCCACTGAGCTATCTCTCCAGCCCCCTCACTTGTTCCTTTTTAAAGCAGAAAAGAAGACGGAGGAGGAGATGGAAACCCGGCCCAACAGTTAGTGGTCCTAATTCTGCAGAACCCTTTGGGCAGAAGTTTGTCACATGTCAAATCCTAGCAGTAAGAGAGGCTGGGAAAGCAAGAAAATTGAAACAGTCCAAGGAGAAATGAGAGAATGGATTATGTTGCCAACAGACAGTCAGTCAGTTCCTTCACTTAACTGTATCTGGGTTGCTTTTGTGCTTCTGTAACAGAATACCTGAGACTAGGTAAGTTTTTTTTTTTTTGAGACAGGGTCTCCCTGTAGTCCCAGCTGTCCTGGAACTCACTATGTAGACCAGGCTGGCCTCGAACTCACAGAAATCCACCTGCCTCTGCCTCCCAAGTGCTGGAATTAAAGGCATGCACCACCATGCCTGGCTTAAGACTGGGTAAGTTTTAAAGAACAAATTTGTTTCTTATAGTTGTGGAGCTGGAAAGTTCACAGTAGAGGAGCCTACCTCTGGCAAGGACTTTGTCATATCATCCCATGTGAACTAGTTTCTTTCTATTGCTGTGATAAAAACATTGACCAAAACCAACTTGGGGAGGAAGTGGTTTATTTGGTTTACAGCTCATAGTCCATTGTCAAGGGAAACTGTGGGGACCTAAAGGCCCCACCTTGCATAGGTCCGAAAGGAAGTTACTGGGGGCGCGGCCTGGCTTCCTTTGAAAGTCTGAAGAATACTTCCGCACTGCTGAGGAGTGCATGATCAGCTCATGATCATCCTTAAGATACACCCTCGAGGTGGGGAGGGGGGATTTCCAGGTGCCTTTATAAGCCCTGTAATACCTGTAATAAATGAGTCCCTGCTTGACTAGACTCCCTGTTGCATCTGAGTGTCCCCGGTACTGGGGGCGGTGTGGGCTGGCGAACGGCATGCTTACTCATCCCCAATCATCACTGCGCCGGGGTCGCTGGTACGAACCCCCGGCAACTGGCGCCCAGCGTGGCACTCAAAGGAAGGTGAAAAGAAGAAAAGAAAGAAAGAAGAAAAAATGGATTGGGGCCAATCGGAGGAAGTTCGGGGTAAGCAATACCCGAAATATGGTTAACACAACTTTTAAGTTTGAGGACCCAGTGCTTAAAGCACTGAGAGATATACTTAAAAGCAGGGGATTGGATCTGTCAGATCCGGTAGCTCAAAAGGTTTGGCCAGAGGTGATTCATTTGGCTCCCTGGCTACTTGGGGCTAATGTTTTTACTGGGGATACATGGGAACATGTCGAACGTCTAGCTCGACAAAGGGAGGTTCAATTAGGGGTTGATCCGCTGCTGCAGTTCTACCCTATTATCTTGGCCTTAAAGGCATGCTTTCGGCCCGAGAGCCCTAAGCCCTCAGCGCCACCTCCTGACGAGCCTTCAGAAACCCCAGCATGGGAATCATGGGAAAGGTTTGAGGAAGAATGCAGAAATGCAACAGAAGTGAAACCAAAAGCAGCCAAAGTAACAAGCGGCACCTCGGGCATTCCCTGGCCAGCTTCAGGGCTTCCTGAAACCCATGAAAACTGTCCCCATTTCCAGGATTCTGGCCCTGCTTAGGAGGCTTCTGTGAGGCCACGGGTGGAAGCATATCCTATTAATGTAAGCCCAGGAGGTGTGTGCCCTGACCCCTGGTATCCCTGGGAGGCGAAGGATTTAAAGGAATTAAAAAGAGGTGGCTGAGGATGGCCCGGGATCACCCTGGGTAGATACTCTCCTCCAAGTCTTGGCTCATCAGCAGTGTACTACAAAGGATTGGCTGGACCTCACCAAAGCAGTCCTTCCTAGCTCTCGATATATTAAATGGTGTGCCCTCTTTAAGGGGGAATGCAGGATACAGGCTGAGAGGAATGCAAGTGCCAACCCACCTGTCCCCATTACTTTTGGGATGTTGACTGGTTCAAGTGACAGTTATGCCACAGGGGAGCAACAGTTGGGCATTCCAGCCCCATATACAGAACAGGTCAGGGTCATGGGATTAAATGCTTGAAGAAAATTGGATGAGGGGCCTGCAGAATCCCCCCTTGCAGGAATTAATCAAAAACCTGGTGAACCCCTCTGTGATTTTATAGACAGTGGAGAAGAGCTTAAAACGAAAATTACCCCCAGGCCCATTGAGGGAGCAATTCACTAAACTCCTGGTATGGGATGGAATGGATGCTGATCACAAGATAGCCTGTGCTGGCCTTAAGGACAGGTCCATGGGACAATGGATAATTGCCTCCAAGGAGGTGGGAACCCAGAGGGGGCAAACCAAAGCCATGGCTGCTGTCTTACAGATGCAAGCAGAGGCTCTGGCCCATGCCTTAACGCAGGCATTTAATTCACTTAATCTGGGACAGCAGGTAACAATGGGGCCTAGAGTGATAGAAGGCCCATGTTTTGGCTGTGGCCAGACTGGCCGTATTAAAAGAAATTGCCTTCAGTGAGAGAACCAGCCTAAGCCTGGAGGTGGGGTATCAAAAACATCCCCATCTATGCCCTGTCCCCAGTGTCGCAAAGGTTTCCATTGGCAGAAGGATTGTAAATCCAGATTTGATATTGAAGGAAAGCCTTTAAACTAAGTGGGGGGCAGCCTCCAGCCTCGTTGACAAAAGGAGAACTTCCCCATGATCAGCTACATTTACAATGCCCTCAGGGAGGGATCAGAGAGAAGAAAAACCTATGGTGAATTGGACAGTCCCTATTATCCCTGGTATAAGGCCCTAGATGGATCTTGAAATAGATGGCAGGAGGTTTCGCTACCTAGTGGGCATGGGGGCTGATAGAACCATTCTTAGAAAGGAGGAGGTCCCACCACGATGGCACTTAATTTCTGGGCCCTGAAGCCTAGGTGTGGGAGGATACACCCCATCAGAGGAGACTAGAGAATGGCTAATCTGGAAGGATGCAGATGGAGCTAAAGGGGAGGTGTGACCCCTGGTGGCGGCAGGGTTATCCGCCAACCTCATAGGACAAGATATTTTGGGGGACACACAGGCCTGCATAACCACTGATAGCAAGGCCTTTTATGATGACCTTTTGGATCTTGGAAGAGTCTGATAGGCTTCCTGAGTCAGCAACTTGAGGGTTGTCTCGCCATATCAATTACAGGGGGGACCCAAAGAAAAAGCATCGGGTTCACCCCCAATTCTAAGGGCCACTGCCCCTCAGGTTCCGACTATCCGGTGGTCCCCTGGGGCACTGGTATGGGTGGGGGGCAGTGGCCATTGCTTGAGACAAAGCTACAGGCTTTAAAGGAAATTGTGCAGGAACAATTATGGTTGGGCCACATCCGGCCTTCTGTAAGTCCATGGAACACACCTGTGTTATTAAGAAAGCCTCTGGCAAATGGAGAATGTTGCAAGACTTGCGTAAAGTCAATGCTGGAATGACTCTAGTGGGTACACCCTTAAGGGGACTGCCTTGGAGCACTGCTATTCCCTCAGATTTATTTCTTATAGTTATAGACATTAAAGATTGTTTTTTTCTATCCTTTTACAGCCCCAAGATTGTGAAAAATTTGTTTTCTCTGTGCCTTCCACCAACTTTAAAACACCTGATGAGAGGTATGAATGGACTGTTTTACCCCAAGGTATGGCCAACAGCCCAGCATTCTGCCAAAGCTATGTGAAGACCCTTTTGGGGCCTGCTCACTTGCTGACACATGCCAATGTGTACATTTATATGGATGATATAATCTTGGGAGCTCCAAGCCCCCAACAATTGAAAGAGTTATATAAGGTTACTCAGAAACGTCTACAGACAGGCGAACTCCATGTATCCGCTGATAAAATACAGACTATTACTCCCTTTAAAATTCTGGGAACCATACTCTCTTTGGAAGGAGTAAGTCCTTTAAAACCACAACTGGCTGTCAAGCCCACCATAACCCTGACAGAGCTACAAAAATTATTAGGAGAAATTAATTGGCTACGAGCCTAGATGCCTATTCCCACTGAGTCTTTAAGACGACTGTCTCAGTTGCTAGTAGAGAAACAGCCCTCAGAACTAATTCACCTGGCTCCTCAACACCTGGACATCTTACATGAGGTCCAGAAGGCCTTGGACCAAGCCCAGCTTGCCCGGTACAGACCTAACAAAATGTAGCTCTGAGACATTATGGCATAGGCCCTCTTAAAATTGTTATCCCCTATCAGCTTAGGGATTTTGAGTGGCTCTGCAGAAATAATAACTGAGTGGCCATAGTTTTGGAAGGGTTCCTGTGGAATTTGGACTGTCATTATGGCCCTCATAAATGGGTGACCTCCTTTCACGCCCTCTGTTGGGACGCTCCCCGGCTCTTTGTCAGGGAGCCGTTAGTAAAAGCCTATAATGTTTTCACTGATGGGGGCAGATTTGGAGCTGCAGTGGTACTATACCCAGGGGCAGATGAGAAACCAAAAAGATATGTCCACACTTCTAATGGCTCAGCTCAATTCAAGGAATTCATGGCCATTGCTTTAGCATTAACAAAGATAAGTGAGCCCATGAATTTAGGGCTATTAGGTTCTCATATCTGGTTGGATGGGAACCCCGTTACTCCCTTGATGATTCAGACTCCTTAAAGAGAGAGAAGCCCCTATCTTCTTACAGCATCTTAGGGGGCACCAAGGATTGCCTGGGCTTTTATCCCAAGGCAATGCAGAAGCAGACAAGGTGGCTTCCACCCAGGTCCTGTCAGCAGGCCTGAATCAAGCCCAGAGGTTACATAACCTCACTCATATAAATTGGCGGGGACTCCATAAGAGGTTTCCTCAAGTTCCCATCAAGGACCTAAAGAAGATTGTACATACCTGTAAGTCTTGTCAACCCTTTCTACAGGTACCACCTCTGCAACAACCAGGGGTAAACCCCAGGGGACTCAAGCTCAATTCCTTGTGGCAAATAGATGTCACACACTATGCTCCTTTTGGTAAGCTTAAGTATATTTTTGTGTCCATTGACACATTCTCACATGCCTGTTGGGCTACCGCTCATACAGGAGAGAAGTCTAAACATGCTCAGTCTCATTTTCTCCAGTGCTTTGCTACGTTGGGATTGCCCCCCAAAATTAAAACTGATAATGGACTATGTTTTGTGAGTAAAAATTAGCAAGATTTCTTTTCACTTTGGGGAATTCAACACAATACAGGAATTCCCTACAATCCCTAAGGTCAAGCCATTATAGGACGCAACCATCAAAACCTAAAACTTCAATTACAAAGACAAAAAGAGGGAATAAGCCCCCACCAACAGTTGGGTATGGCCTTATTCACTGTTAATGTTCATAATTTTCAAAAAAGTCAGTCAGAATCCCAGTTTCAGAAGCATTGGGGATGACAGGAGCGGAGACCTGAGGTACAGGTAAGATGGAAGGACCCCATTATGGGGCAATGGAAAGGCTCAGATCCATTGCTAACCATGGGTCGAGGCTTTGGGTGTGTCTACCCTTCAGGAGATTCAAACCCCATATGGGTGACTTCATTGCCAGTCAGCCTCTTTGCTGACTGGCTAGACAACAGGCTGATTGGCTAAAAGGTTCATGGTCCCAGAAGTATTTCAACGTGTCCTACACCATGACTTGCTTTGTTTCTCTTGATAATGCTTATCTTTAAGTGTCTTTATCAGATAATTCAGCAACAGAGGACCCTTGGAACTGCCACGGCCCATCTCCTCATGATTATGGACTCCCCCAGGACCCCCTCCGGTTGCCCACGCTTGGCTAACCAAGTTAGGCAGAGACCAAGACTGTCATGGGCTGGCATTACCCACACGGCTGCCTTTAATCATGACGCACTTTTAGCCAAGGACGGGTAAGATGTCCCATGACAAGTACTCCTAAGACAGGACCTGCACGTGGCCAGGTGCATGATCTAATGACGGGTAAGGCTTGATCAGAGGTTACACAACCTAAGACAGGCAAAAATGCATAAGATTAGAGGAAGGAAATAACCATCTCTCCTCAGGGAGCCGCCTATGAGGTGGGTAACCCGTGAAATAAAGTCAGTCCGGCCTTAAAATAAAAATAAAAAGGGGGATATG
>NW_008360326.1:2296051-2308135 GCF_000622305.1 Nannospalax galili
TAAGATACACCCTCGGGGTGGGGGAGCGGGGATTTCCAGGTGCCTTTATAAACTCTAATACCTGTAATAAATGAGTCCCTGCTTGACTAGACTCCCCATTGCGTCTGAGTGTCCCTGGTACTGGGGGCAGCATGGGCTGGTGAACAGCATCCTTACTCATCCCCAATCATCACTGCCCAGGGGTCACTGGCTCGAACCCCCAGCAGGAAACCGAGGCAGGAACTCAGGGCAGGAACCTGGTGCATAGACCATGGAGGAATGCTGCTTACTGGCTTGCGTTATATGTGTGTGTGTGTGTGTGTGTGTGTGTGTGTAGAGAGAGAGAGAGAGAGAGAGAGCTTTTGTAATTTTATACAACAGTTCTAGGGATCGTATGTAAAGCATATGCTCCCTCACCCAGCAGCAATCAGTCTCCAATAGTTCATAGTCTGGTGCTGGCTCACTACTATTTCTCTCCTCTCCTTTGGGCCCTTGTTTAATTGAGTTGGCATGGGTCCTGTACTCGATGCCACCATTGCCACAAGTTTATGTGTGCAAGTTTCTGGTGCCCTGAAAGCCTCTGCTTCCCTGTGTTCAAAACTAGCCCTGGCTGTTACAATCATTCCACCTCCTCTTCTGCAATGGTCCCTGAGCCATGGGTAAATGAGGTTCCAAATAGGAGTCCTGTCCTATGCTCTGCAATCTCTTATTCTTTAAAACTTGGCCAGTGTGGTCTTTTGTGTGCATCACACTGTTGTACAAGGAAGCTTTACTGGTGAGAGTTGAGTGATGCATTGGTTTTCTCTCTACTCCTTGTTTTGCTATGTTCCATGAGCCCTAGGTGTAGAGGTTCAGCTGTAGATGTGTCACCTAGTACTGGCCAGCTCTCAGATGTATGCTCTCTGTGTCTGACCAGATGTGCCATTCTGCAGTAGCCTCCATCTGCTGCAAAAAGAAGCTTCTTTGATGAGTAGTGTATGGCATGCTTATCTGTAAATATAAGGATAGATATTTAGCATATAGTAAGAAATTTCATTTGTCTAGAGATATGAAAGAGATAGGGTTTTCTCTAGAATCTATGTCCTCTCCTGCCATGTGTATTTGGCTGTTTACAGTGCCACCTATGAGTTCACTCCCACTGAGAGGGCTTTAAGTCTAATTAGATAGATGTTGGTTGCCCCCCAGATAACAGTGCCACTACTGCACCAATAGAGGTAGTTTGCCATGCCAATCATTATGGTTATTAGGCTTAGGTCTGGGTTGGAACATTGATTGTTTTTCTCCCTTGGCAGTTTGCATATCATCATCTGGTATCATGATAGCCAAACTTCAGTTAGAAGGCTTCCAGGTCAGTTCCTGCTCCATTTCTTCAAGTCCTGTATCCAAAGTATGACCTGTCTTCAGTAGTAGGGTCTTATCTACTAGTTCTGGAAGATAACCAAGAGGTTTGGCAATAGCCTGTGTTATTTTGGGAGTCTTCTGGACCACCCTTACCACTCAAAAAGCGGTCTGTTCTGTCTGGCACTGTGTTCCTTGCCAAGCAGCTTCCAGGTACACATATGCACTAATGTTCAGACACTGTATGTACATTTCTCATACAACATAGGACCACCTGTTCAGGGGTGGCACTGCCCACAGTAGGCTAGGCCTTCCCACATCTCTCAACAGTCAAGAAAATGCCCCACAGACATGACCACAGGTCAGTCCAATGGAGAAAATTCCTCAATTTAGGCTCCCTCCACTCAGGTGTGTCAATTTGACAACTGAAGCTATCCAGCACACCATGACAAATGGTGGAAGGGTAAAGCCAGGGGGAAGAGATGAAACTCATCCCTAATCAGTGAGAGGAGTGAAGGGGTTGAACTCATCCTTTCATCAGGAGCCCATTCCCAGGGGAGTGCCCTCACAGCATCCTATCTAATGGTCCACCTCTTAATGTGCTAAGGATCAGGTTTCTAACACAGGAACCACAGTACTATGGAAACTCAGAAACTGTTTAGGCCCTCTAGACTTCAATTTTGCTGCACATATGGTAATTGATAGGTTTGTTTGAGATTTAAACTCAGTTCATCGAAGTAGCACTTTCCACAGAGTGAGCCAACAACAGAAACTGCAGGCCCTCCCAGCCCTCCTGCTCCACATGTCTTTCTTCACATCCTGTGCCACTGCCAGAGATTCTACAGGAAGGAACTGGAACAATTCCCACCATCTGTTGTAAGGCACAGGCCTCCAGAAGGGACCAGGAAGTCATACCAGGTCCCTTCCACAGCCTTTTTAGTTTTCTGTTCACTGCATTTAGGTGAGCGCTTTCAGGAAGTGGAGCTGTCCCTCTTTACCACCACCTCCTTCCTGTGGCTTGGAGACAGCCTTCCCTTGGCAATTCTGGGGGTTGGAGGGGCAGTGAGGAGAACAGATAGGGAATTTTAGTTCTGGAACACAGAGTTTCAGAGCCACTTGGTAATATCACAGATTTCCTATTGTCCACCAAAATGGACACCCCATGACTGAATCCTGTAGCCGAAGGTTCTATTCCCAGCACCCACGTGGCAGCTACGAATGGCCCTTAACTCCAGCTCCAGAGGAATCTGACGCCCTCTTCTGACCTCCGCAGCATTGCACGACACAGGTGCACTCACATACATGCAGGCAATACACTCTTATACATAAAATAAATTTTTTTAAAAAAAGAATAAGCACAGAAACAAGACATACAGACATACATGCTCCCTGTCTCTTGATATGTGATGCTCTGTATCATCTTGGAGCTCTGCCAACAAGATGTGACTCCCAGACCTTTTACCTCCAGAACCATGGTGCAAAACAAGCTGCTTTCTTTATAAAATGAAATACAGATGAATACATAGCCCCTATCCTATCGTGCCTGGGTGAGCATAGCTAAATTGCTCAACCATCCTCACACTCAGTTTCTGCAACTGTCACAGAGGATTTATGTTAACCTAACATCCAGGACTGAGGGACAAAATGAAGGTGAACCACGTAAAATGCTTGACGCATGTTAAACACTCAGTAAGCATTTCCCATGATTAACCTGACCAATTCTATATGCACTATTTTTCTATACTAGCACTTGTTTGATTTCTGAAAAAATTTTATTTTATATGTATGAGTGTATTGCCTGCATGTTTGTAAGTGCACCTGTGTTGTGCAGTGCCCGAAAAAGTCAGAAGAGGGCGTCAGATCCCATGGAGCTGGAGTTACAGGATGATTGTTAGCTATCATGTGAATGCTGTGATTCAAACCCAGGTGTTCTGCAATAGTCAGTGCTCTTAACTGCTGAGCCATCTCTCCAGTCCCCACTTGTTTGATTTTTAAAGTACCTGTCTCTACATGAATTAGCCAGGCAACAGCAACACTCAGTTTTGTCCTTAACTTGCTGTGTGTATATTACTCAAACAGACTGTCCATTTTCTCCTACCAAATGGATAGCTGCTCCTCAAGGGATGTTAGAGACAAAAGAGGAAATAGGACAAACCAAAACCAACTTAGGTTCGGATGGGAGTAGCAGTATGTGTGCTTGAAGTATTGGAGCCTCAGCAGGCCAATCACAATGTATCCCTTCACCTGACTCCTTTGTTTAAAGATTTCCCTCCCCTCTTTCCAACTCCTTGGGCCCTGGATACTCCTACAGTGTCAGGGATAGATGTCTTCTATGGACCTTTTTTTTTTTGGTCTTTTTGAGACAGGGTTTCCCTGTAGCCCCAGCTGACCTGGAGCTTGCTATGTAGACCAGGCTGGACTGGAACGCACAGAGATCCGCCTGCCTCTGCCTCCCAAGTGCTGGGATTAAAAGTGTGCGCCACCACACCCGGCCCTGTGGACAATTTTTATTAGTGTACTAATCAAGGCTTAATCACCACTCATAAACTGCTCTCCACTGACTGGCAAATGGAGATGGGAATTAGGAGTCCAATAGTCGAAGCAGAGAAGGTACTTGGGGTTTGGGGACTGAGAATTGTGTGTGTGTGAGAGAGAGAGGGAGAGAGAGAGAGGAGAGAGAGAGAAGATGTAAATATGTAATGGTTAAGGGACAAAATTAATTCCTTGGACTTGTATACATAATGCACGTACACAGACTCAGCTCTCTGGCACATACACACACACGTGTACACTGTCAGTCCACACACACGTTAATGATCTCTGCCAACATGCATGCACATATTCCTTTCCTGTATTTCCGGGGGAATTGAGCCAGTGACCCTGTGCAGTGATGATTGGGGATGAGTAAGCACGCCGTTCACCAGCTCACGCGCCCCCAGTACCAGGAACACTCAGGCGCAACAGGGAGCCTAGTCAAGCAGGGACTCATTTATTGCAGGTGTTACAGAGCTTATAAAGGCATCTAGAAATCCCCCCTCCCCCCGAGGGTGTATCTTAAGGATGGTCACGCACTGATCATGCACTCCTCAGCAGTGCAGAAGTATTCTTCAGACTTTCAAAGCAAGTCAGGCCACGCCCCAGTAACTTCCTCTCGGACTTCTGCAAGGTGGGGACTTTAGGTCCCCATACTGTATCACTATTTCTTAGGAAATCATATTGGATTTAGAGCCCAGCCTGCTCCAGCATGACCTCGTTTTAACTAATTACACCAGCAAAAGCCCTATTTCAACCTAGCTTTGGGGGTAATATAATCCAACACATAACAGCTACTGAGACTGTTTATCTTGACTATAAAGAAAAGGAATACAACCCGGGAGGCAGAGGCAGGCAGACCTCTGTGAGTTCAATGCCAGCTTGGTCTACGTAATGAGCTCCAGGTTAGTTGGGCCTACAGGGAGACCCTGTCTCAAAAAGCCCCCCCCCCAAAAAAAGGAAAAAAAAAAGCAGAGTCAGGAAAAAGATTAGTGTGGTATATGTGTATGAGGGGAAAAGCTAGAGATGGATGCACATTCATAAAGACATGCACACATGAGGCTTTTGGGAAGTATGCATTTGTATCTGCTGAAATATGGGGTTTAGTCTCTTCCTATAAATATAAGACATGTACATGTGTCTGCACACAAGCATATGTGTGTTAGATGTTCTTGCTGTGGCAGGGGGTGATGAACATTTTTCTGTCTTATGTAAGCAGGAAAGGTCAAATGCAGTGTGTCTGTATTTACTGAGACTGTGGAGCACGTGTTCTGTACATGTTAGCTCTTGTTCATACGTATGTGCCTTTGCATCCTTCATGAGTTCTTGATAAGTGGAAAGAAACCATGTGGTCATTGCCTTTCCTGGTCCCAGATGTGGCCCTGTCTTTTTATGTTTGTCCTTATGGGTATTATATAGGCTGCAGAGATCTTACTGCTGCCAAGGCTGGCAGGAAGGAAGGCCCCTGTTGATATTCCAGCTGTCCACAAGCAGGTCTCTGTGCCGACTCACTCCCACTCTGTAGATTCAAGTTAATAAACATATACTGAACACCTGCTGTATCCAAAATTCTCCTGGGCACTCAAGAAGATTAGAATTTGAAGAACACTCATTGCTTGTGCTCTGAAGTTCATGGATCAGTAGGGTGAGAAGTTCACAAAGGGCTGCACAAGAGACAAGAGAGCAGGAGAGGTACTGAAAAAGAGGTTGAGCTCTCCCTGATAACTGGGACTGCTTTCTGGAATTGGCAGTGCTTAAAATGAACACTAATGGAACCGAATTTAATCAAGAGGAGAGGAGCAGGTCATTCAAATAGAGGACACAGCAGAGGTCAGGGCAGGCTTAGGAAGGGGCAAGTGGTTGGCCTGGAAGTGTAAGTACACGATGGAAAATGGAAGTGAGTTCCACTCCAGACAGGACAGGGTGATTATCTCTGGAGACCCCTGTTTCTGAAGAGAGAAAGGGATCAGGTAGGCACTTGAGCAAGATTATGTTGGACACAGTGTGCAACTGGATGAGGAGGCTTTACAGGGGTAGGATGCAGGAGAGCCATGTTGCTGTAATAACCTCTAAAAGAAGTGATGAGGGTTCAAACCAGAGTAGACCTTGAGGGAGCTGAGGTGGCCTAATAGCCATAGGGTGTGAGTCTCTGTTTCCCCCACTTCCCTCTTAGGACCTGAAATTCTTGGGAAAAAAGTGACTCACTGTTAGGGGAATGTGCATGTAAGCCCCCTCAAATACGCTGTCAGGCTGGGTTAACATGTCTCCAGCCTCTTCCCTCTCAGAATATGCCACCCACCTGCTCACTGCTCCTGGTCATACCTGTCCCTCTTCCTGCCTCAGTTACCTTTCTCCCCAACCTCTACCCTCTTTTCAGGAAATTGCTTGCAGTCTGCCTGTTTTTTCCTGTGAGACTCTTACCTGTGTCCCTGTTGGTTTTTCCCTGGGGAAGAGGAAACCATTTTAAGTGCTGACTTCCTAAGGCTGCAATGGGCTGGCTCGCCCATCCTTCTGCTCTCTAGGAACACTTAACTGAGCCCAGTGCAACTCTGTCCTGCAAGGCTCTGGGTTGCTGTGCCCTGGCTCCATACATTTCACAGAGGCTGGCCATTTCAGGGTGCCAGGCAGGATTGCAGGCTGCTCCTGTTTTGATCATATTCACCCCCCACCAACTTTTCCCTGGTCCACCCAGTTCCCCACCCATCCAACTCTGTGCCCTCATTAAAACAACAGCAACAAAACTCTAAGTCTAATCTGTGCTACCCATATATATAGTCTTGGGTGTGTGGCTATCCACTGGAGTGTGGTTGACCTATCAGGGAGCATACCCTTCAAGAAAACTGACTCGCCCTCTCCCAGCAGCTTTCAATTGCCAGTTGCTCCTCAGCTAGTGGTGAATTCATGCTGCCTCCCCCCTCCATGCTGCTATTTTATGTGGGTTGAGCTTGAGCAAGTCTTGTGCATGCTGTCACCACCACTGAGAGTTTATGTGTGTAACTGCCCTGTTGTGTATAGAAAACACTGTTTTGTTGTAGTTATTCAACTCTGGCTCTTGAAATCTTTTGACCCTCTCTTCTGAGATGGTCCCTGAGACAGGGAGGTATTGAATATAGATGTCCTATGTAGGGCTGATAGTGCCACAGTCTCTTATTCTCTACACGTGAACCAGTTGTGGGTTTCCACATAAATCACATCTACTACAAAAAGAAGATTCTCTGATGCTGGTTGAGCAATGCACTAATGCATAGATATAATAAGCCTTTAGGAATCAGTTTAATATTATGTCCATTTAGCAGAATTATACCACTAGGCTCTCCCCTAAGGTCTATGATCTATGTAGCCTCAGGTTCTTGGCCATAATGACAGTGCTATGTGTGGCTTCCAGCTTGCAAAGCAGGCCTAAATCCAATCAGAAAGTAGTTGGTTAACTCTCTCATGACATTTGTTCCACTATTGCATCAGTGGCATATCCTGACAGTCTAGTCATTATTGTAGCTCAAGGGGTTCACAGCTGGGCAAGACTGATGATTACTTTTCTCTTTCAGTAGCCTGCATAGCACCTTCCAGTACTATGAAAGCTAGCCAAAAGGGATAAAGCTTTGAGGTCAGTTTCAGCTTGATTTCTCCATGTTCTATGACTCAGGTATGTTATTAATAGGGGAAAGACCCATCCTGATTGTGGTGTGACCATTCCCTGGGCAGGGGATTCTGAACTATATAAAATGGGGACAACAAGCTGAGCATTCATTCACGTCTCTGTTTCCTGATTAAGGATATGAAGCTTCAGGCTCCTGCTGCCATGACTTCCCTACCATGATGGACTGTGCCCTGGAAGTATGAGCTTAAACAAGGCTTTCTCCTCTGATTTGCTTTTGCCAGGGTCCTTTTTATCACAGCAATGAGAAAGTAACTATTCCCAGCTGATTCTTTGTACAGCCATATTTGGGAGCCATCATTCTGTTTCCTGTTTAACTCGTAGAGCCAGCTCTAAACACCTGTGTGGAGGGAGGTAGGCAGAGGCTGTCTAGTTGCTTTTTTCCTGTATAGTGTGGATGTGTTTGGACTCTATGTAACTCAGGGATAGAGGGGACATGGCAGGGATTCTTCCTTCAGTGTATCCCTTGAAATTAAGCTCCTAAGCCATGTCAAAGTCTCACACAATGATGACCCCAGGTTCCTGCCTCCCCTCTCCTCTCTTAGCTGTTGATTTTATTATTCCCTCAGCCCAATTCCTCTCACTCTTGCCTCTGAGCTAGCTCCACTTTGCTTCATGGTACCAAAAAGCACAAATGCCTATTGGAAGCACAGAGGGCTACTAGAGTATATAGGTGTGTTCATTTAAGCCCTACTCTATGTAAGGTATCTTCGTCTTCACTCCTGTGAATGTGTGTCTCACATGCCAAGCCCAGCCAGAAAAGGAACTCCACATCCCACTTGCCTCCTGTAGACATGGTGAAATGGTACTAACTCCAATAAGGGGTAGTGTTGGAAATACAGACAAAAAGGGGGTGGTCTCATGTGTTAGTATAAAAAGCCACTTCTAGGAGGTCCCCGAAACCCCAAAGCTTCCTCTTCCACTCACCACTTTGAAAATGTGCCACTGTAGTCCAACTTGTGCTGCTGTAACAAGTTCTTTACTTATTGTTTGATTGACTGACTTGATTGATTACCACACTGGGGATCAAACACAGGGCCTATGCAAGCACTCTACCATTGAGCTATAGCCCTAGCCAATGGGAACTTTATAAATAATAGAAGTTACTGTTCAGGGGGCTGGAAGTCCAAGATCATAGAGCTACATATGGGGAGAACTTTCTTGCCTCATTATGATATAGGGATGTCATCACATAGTGAGAGGCTGTGGGGGGCTGAACTCATCCTCTATAGGGACGCCACTCTTGTGATAATGTGCTCACCTACATGAAAATGGCATTAATTCATTCATGAAGACAGAGCTAGTTACCATGTTAAGGTCCTACCTCCACATTGTTACACTGGGGATTAAGTTTCCAACACTTGAGCTTTGGGGAGACATGTTCAAACCATGGCTTACCCCTATCTTATCCTCATAGTTCAAGGCTCACTTTGGTCCTTGTTAAAAAGGAAGCTGTTCCTAATAAAGACAATAGTTTAAACTGTTAACAGCTGTGTGTATCTTGGTGCAGGTCCTGGCTACAGATTTATTTGTTCCAGAAATAGTAAAATAGCATCTGAGGCTGAGATGTAGAGTGAGAGGTGAGAACAGAAACATACAATTTCTGTCAACCAAGCAAACTTGGCAGCTTTTTGAGGTTATGAGGGCACAGAAAAGCATTTGATTATTTACTGTAGCTTTATTCAAGTGAGAGGTTCACTTTCAGTCACAAAGTGATCCTAATATCCCAGGATCTAAAGGCAAACAAAACAAAACAACAAACTACAGAAGTGAGGTACTTTACCTTCCTAGAGATGCTGGGGTTCATTCTCAGAATCTTAAGATCTTCCTCCAAAAATAGTTTCTATCAAAGTTATGCATACTATGATCATAGCCAGTTGGTGAACTAAGTAACAGCAATCTTATTGATGGCCAGAAAAGCACCCACAATCCCCAAACGCAGGAGGGCTTCTGGTACCATGGGCTGAACAGTACTACTTGGGTCTGAGGCCTCTCCTAGCCACTTTGCAGGTACTGACAGGAAAGAGGGGCTTGGGGAGGAAAAGAGAAAAGGGAATTTCTCTGCATGGAAACATTGATGGTTAATTTTATGTGTAAACTAATAGCTGGCTAACCATTATTTCTGGGTGTGCCTGTAAGGCTGTTTCTAGAAGCAGTTGACATTTGAATTGGTGGACTAAGTGAAGATCTACCCTAGTTAGTATGGACAGGCATCCTCTAATCCATTAAGAGCTTGAATGGAAGGTGATGATCCCACCATCTATAGGAAAAGGTGAGGGAGGGGTGGTGAATTGGAACCACAAACATCTTGTATTGATTAGTTTTTGTCAATTTGACACAAACTAGAGTCACCTGGGAAGAGGGACCCTCAATTGAGGAACTTCCTTCACCTGATTGACCTGTGGCCATTTCTGTGAGGCATTTTTTTTTCAAATATTATGTGGTGTTATGTAGGTAAGTGCACCCGTGTCATGCAGTGCCTGCAGAGGACAGAAGAGGCTGTCAGATCCCCTGGAACTGGAGTTACAGACGGTTGTTAGCTGCCATATGGATGCTGGGATTCAAACCCGGGTCTTCTGTAAGAACAGTCAGTGTTCTTACCCACTGAGCTATCTCTTCAGCCCCCTGTGAAGCATTTTCTTAATTGCTAATTGATGTAGAAAGGCCCAGCCCACTAGAGATGGGCAATACCATCTCTATGCAGGTGGGCCTGGGCTATAGGAGGAAGCTAAGCCAGTAAGCAGTGTTCCTCCATGATCTCTGATTCAAGCTCCTGCCTTGAGTTCCTGCCTTGACTTCCCTTAATGGACTGTAACCTATAAGCCAAAGAAACCTTTCTTCCTTAAGTTGCTTTTGGTCATGGTGTTTATCACAGCAGCAGAGAAACCAAACTAGAACACATCCTCTCTTATGTTTGAACATCAGCACTCTTCAGACCTTTGAAAATTACACTGTTGGCTTACCTGATTTTCCAGCTTGCAAATGGTAGATCATGGGACTTCTTGCCCTCCATAACTGTATGACTATTCAATTTCTGCAGCAAGTCTTTTCGAATTAGTAGATGGGCCCCTGACTTACAATGAATGGCTGAATTTGCAATTTTTCAACTTTGCAGTGGTGTGAAAGTATACTTAGTCAGTAGAAACTGACTTGGAACTTTGAATTTTAATTTTTTCTCAGATTGGTATTATGTAGCAACATGATACTGTGTCTCAATTCTTGGTGGTGGCAGCAGGGCACAGCTCCAGTCAGCCACATGATCACAGAGTAAATAACTGATATTGCACAGTGCACAGTATTGCTAAGTTATGTTTGATATGTATGCTAGTTAGTTTTATATTACTGTAATGACATACCTGAAGTAGTCAACTTAAAAGGAAGAAATTTTTGGCTCACCATTTTGGAAGTTTCAGCACATGGTTGATTGACCCATTGCTTTTGTGCCTGTGATGAGGTATTGCACCATGGGAGCATACAGTGGAGGAAGTGGCCCACCTTATGATGGCCAGGAACAAGAAAGAAAAAGGACTGGGGTCACACCTTTCAAGGGTATGCTCCCAGTGACCTGTTTTCCTCTCATCATTAAAGGTTCTACCACTTTCCAACAGTACCACAGGCTGGCAACCAAGACTTTAACACATGGGTCTTTGGGAGACAATTATACAAACCATTTACTACGTTACTAAATGCATTTTCAGCATAGGCCATTGTCAGCTTATGATGGATTTATCATGACCTAACTCCATCATAAGCAAATATAATTAGTTTGTCCTACTTTTCCTAGAGAACACTGAAAAATACAGAGATAGAAAGTAGTAGTTCACTGTGCCAGAGCCCAGGGTCAAGAAAAGAAAGAGAAGCTCTCTTTAACCCCTACACTTCCTGCTCCTGGAAGGAGTGGGAAATCCTCTTCTGTGTCATTGTTCCTCTGTTCCATTTGGGGGAATTGAAGGTCTCGTCCTACTACTTTGCCTCCACTTAAGTAGGGTGAGCTTGCTTAGGAAAGAAGACAGGATAGTATACAAGGAGTATAAGGATGGTGAGGCAATGTGATTGACCCCCGCCCCAAGATCATGCTCTTTCTTCTGTGGGTCTCATTAGGATCCAGCAAAAATGATGGTCTGGAAGATTCTGCGATTAATTGCTTCCCAACCCTGAGATGGCACCTCCATTGCTAGTCAAAGTTTTAATTAATCATGCCAGCAGATGGGCTGTCATGGGCCCCAGCAGCCAAGGTAATGAACTCATTTATTATCAGGCTCCATCAGTGGGAGGCATGTAGGCTTCTGGGAAAGGAAGAGCCCAAGATCTGGGGGTTGGTGAAAATCTATGGAAATATCTTGGTTTTAGACCTCCCACTAGCTCTTAAAAGAGGAAAAAATCTTGATTTCAGACCTTTTACTTCCAAGTTAGAAGAAAAGACCTTTCCCCTCCCCATTTTTTTAAAAGCATAATGTTGCGGTGTAGTCCAACCTAGCCTCAAATTCAGAGTCTTGTCTTAGCCGTCTAAATTACAGGCATGTGCCACCAGCCTAGTTCTCTCTCTCTCTCTCTCTCTCTCTCTCTCTCTCTCTCTCTCT
>NW_008360326.1:2308544-2314039 GCF_000622305.1 Nannospalax galili
CCCCCTTCCTCTCTATCTATACTTCCTCCCCCCTCTATTTCTCTTAATGCTGAGGATCAAATCCAGAGCCTTATACATGTTAGGCAAGTATTCTCCACTAAGCTGTATCTCCAGTCCTTGAAGGAATCTGTTTTGCTGGCATAGCATCTTAGATGATATAAGAAGTGGCCTGGTTCATTGGTGCCCCTTGCACCCTGACTGGTGAAGTTAGGATGACACAGGTATTCTTAATCAGGGGCCTGATAGGATGTCATGCTTCTGGGTGAGTTGCTGAGGATTTTATAATCCTCAGTTGTTCTGTTCATTCTTCCAAGTTCCGACATTATATTATAACTAGCATTGGATTCATGAAAGAATGTTGGTAAGTTGATAAGTGTTGAGTGCCCAATGTAGATACTATGTCAGTGAAACAATAAGACTTTTACTTAGCCCAATTTGGGTCCAAGGATCTAAGCTGCTCCTGATACAGGAACACAAATCTCATCATAGACATAGCTTTTGCCTTGGAGGATTGATGTATACCTTTAAAAACCCCTGGAACTGACAGAACTCATAATGATCATAACAATTCAAGGCTGAGAAGCAAGCCAGGGAATAGCTGTAAGGAGCCCTGGTTACCAGGGACTGTGGAGGCTATGCAGTCCAGTCTTCTCCTCCAATGGGGAGCCCGAGGTCCAGTAGACTGACGGCCACTCAGCTGGTCTACAGTTAGGCTTTTAAAACTGTGGGTTGCAGCCTTCATATGGAGTCATCTAACAGGACGATTTCTGAATGTGCAACATGCAAAAATGAATTCAAAATCAAATACTTACCTAGGAGCCCTTGCCCATGTTGCATCACATGACCTCACTGCAGCCTTGGTTCTTAAACAGCATGCGTATTTTGTACTGTGCATGTCTTCATGTCACACAGCACTAACAAGTACTGCCTGAAACACCTCTGCTTAGGTTCAATAGTCTTGTACATGTTTTTGCTGTGTGCACAAAGTTTTCTGCTCTCAAAGAAACATGTTTAATTATGGAAAACAAAAGAGTTTCAATATTTTCCTACCATTGCTCCTCAGCTAAGCATAAATTAGTATGTCTTTGGTTTGTATGAGGTTGAAATGTTTGATTTTAAAAATTACTGTCTGAATTGCTGACTTTAGTTTCATAAAAAAAATCATTAAATGTATTTTGGCTTGGGATTAGGACAGAAGATCCATCCATTTCTGTGATGGCCCTAAACACACCTGCCATTCTCTACTACATATTTATGTGAAGCAGCATTTTCAGCATTGATGATTATAAAATCAAAATACTGATCAGCCTTGAAAAACATTGAAGATGCTCTAGGTCCTGCAGTACCAAATATTTGAGCAGAATTTTAAAAATATTTATTATTTTTACTTTTATATGTATGAGTGTATTGCCTGCATATATGTAAGTATACCCGTGTCGTGTGGTACTACTGGAGGTCAGAAGAGGGTGTCAGAGTCCCTGGAACTGGAGTTACAGACGATTGTTAGCCACCATGTGGGTACTGGGAATCAAACCCAGGTCCTCTGCAAGAGTAGCCAGTGCTCTTAACCACTGAGCCATCTCTCCAGCCCCTCAACCAAGATTTGATTCTTTTTTATTTTTTTAGTTTAAAAAAAGTTATTAGTATTGCTTTCTTTAATTGAAAAACTTTTTATAGTTGGAGTATTAAGAAAGAAAGTGAATACCAAACTCACATTACAGCAACAGTGATAAATTTCACAGCTTTGTTGAAGCTTGGTAGGACAGTTTTGTCAATAAATAATACTAAAAGATTATAATAGACATATACAATTTGGAATTTACATTATAAAATACAATTATATATTTTTAGTTTGAGAATTATATCAGTTTAATTATTATTGTACTATCTTTCTTTCCCTCTTTTTCTTTCTTTCTTTCTTTCTTTCTTTCTTTCTTTCTTTCTTTCTTTCTTTCTTTCTTTCTTTCTTTTCTTTACTTTTTTTTTAAGACAGGGTAGCCCCAGCTGGCCTGGAGCTACCTATGTAAACTGGGGTGGCCTCAGTCTCACAAAGATCTGCCTGTTTGGTACTGAGATTAAAGGTGTGCACTATCACACCCACCATCAAGATTTGATTCTTTATGTAAAACAAAATCCAACACATTTATCTCATTAGTATGCAAATTTGCTGTCTGTTGCAGGTTCCCTCGAGAGTCCAGCCCACGAAGGACTGCATGGAACAAGGGTTCTGGCCTAGGTGGGGGTGAGTGGTGTGGAGTCAACACACAGACACCAGGAGTTGGGTGGGAGCAGGCACTAGGCGAGGTGCTGCAGACTCATTTATTGCTGGAAAGGGCAGGCCTTCTATATCTCTCCCCCTGCCCCCAGTGTCCCATAAGCTGGTGTGTCACTCCCTGATAGGTCCCCTCATCCAGGCCTCTCACATCATGTCTCTAGGTCTAGGGGCAGATTAGGTTGGCTCTTTTGTGGAAGTGCGGGCTGCACTCTCAAGGCAGAAGCTGTGTTCTCTAGTGAAGCCTGTGCTTAGGCTTGGCACTTCCTCTCCTACATATCCATCCCTTTTTATTATAGAAAGGTCAGTGGGAGCTGAAGTTCTTTGCCTTGACATAGTTGACCCCACCTCAGAGGGCACCCAGCTTGATGGACTGTGCCTGTCTTAGGTCGTCCTGACCATCAGGATCTTACCCGTCATTGACTACCAGCCCTTGAAGGGTATGACCTCTGGCATGACTATGTGAGGGAGGAGGGCAAGAAGTTACACAGCCACTTCTCAGATGTCAGCAAGCCAGACCTCCCAGACCTCGTGAGGGGGGGGGGCACGAAATCTAGATCCTTGAGCATCTTGAGAACCTGATACACCAAGTAATTTACTTGGTTTTGTCTGTAGAAGTGTAGAACAAGGCATTTTATGAGCAAGAAAAGAATTAAGACTATGATACCCAAGAGTAAATAGTAACGATCCATGAAGGGTCAAACAGAGCTTTTAAGTTTGACCAAAGTTTGTCGAGGAATCCAGAGTTTATATCTAATATCTGAACCCGTGTATAATTTAGGGAGATGATCTGGTCAGTGAGCAAGGTGGAGTAGTTGAGAAACTTTTGGATCCAGTGGCCATGGGTGTACTGTGAGAGTTCCATCCTGGCCCTAGTGAGTTTATCTACTTTGTAAGGTATGAGACGCAGGGCTTTGAACCGTGGGTCACAGGCCATTAGTGTCATCTGTTTGATGATTGCCATCTCATCACCAAGGAGGTCTACCTGTTGTTGGATGACAGAAATGGCCTAGAAGAGGTGTTGATTAATAAGAGATTGAGTGTGTAAGGCCACAGAGATTTTGGATATGACCTCATTGAGTGTTTCCACAGTAGTGGAAGATTGAGTGATAGCAATAGCAGCAGTGGTGGCAGCCCCCAAGGAAAGGATAATGGTAGTGACAATTGCTGCAGTAATACCAAAATCTCTCTTGACTGGGGGAAGGGCTAGATAGCCATCTGTTCCATGAGAGTAACAGCATGGAAATGAATAGCATTAGGAATGGGAACCCAGATTGCTGCGGGTTCGCGCACAAAAAGAACCAGAGAGGCAGGGAAAATCCAGCATGCTGAGAGTGAGTGCAGTTAGTGAGGGAGCAGTTAAGTGTATCCTCTGGGTCACTCATGACATTAGCAAGAAGCAGAGCAAACGGAGGATGAACACAAATGGGCAAGGAGATTGAATGGGAGATGTTAACAGAGACTTCATTAGGTGTCCAAGTTGGGTCTGTGACACCTGAGGAACCCATCTCTGAGTTATCGCCCGTATGTGTACCATTAAAGATGGCTCCACCTAATACAAAGAAGAGAGGACTCAAATCCAGGCAGGCCGCCAGCCTGCAGCTCCCAGGCCCCCCTGACAGTGTGTTTACACCTGGAGTCAGGGTAGACTAGGAGTAAGTTTTGTAGAGACAAGATGTCTCCAGGCTGACAGGGAGGAAGCCTGCGGGCATCCATCATAATCCATAAAGAAGAGTGTACCTCCAGGAGTGGGGGGGGCAGTGTTCCCATGGAATTGGAAAGCACAATGTGGTGGGAAGTTTATGGGTGGGAGGGCACCGGGTCCATGGAGGATGCCTGACCCTTGGGGGGGGGAGGGGTGGTGGCCCCAGGAGGCACTAAGGACACTGTAGTCTCAGAAGTGTCTTTTACTAAGGGAGACCAGATTTTGAGGCCCCATAAGGAGCCCTGGTTCTGGTTCCCACAAAAGTTGCCTGTTGTGATGTTAAAGAGGGAGTGACAGTGAGAGAAACTAGGGGAGGAGAGGTTAAGGACTGGGCTGTAGCAGAGCGATCCTGCAAGGGATCATGTATCATTTATGGGAACGGACGCATGAATCAATTCCATGGGGGAGAGACTGAGGGATTCATTAGTAGTAAAGAGAACCAGGAAAGCGGGTGACTGTTCATCTACAGGGAAGATCAGAGGTGGTAAGGGGACAGTGCCCAGAGATCTGAAGCCTGGGGAGAAGCACAACCAAAGGACAAAAGGGTGCCAAAGATAACGAAGCCGCAAAAGGATGTCATAGCTTATCAAACTTGCAGTTGGGCCCGGTCTCCAGATGCACTTCTGTAGCTGGTTGGATGTCTCTTGATGGAATCCAGATGGGGGTCATAGCATCCTGTGGAAAAATACAAGCGTATCCTCGTCCTTGTGTCAGGACGGGGGCTGGTTTCTTCCACAGGGATGAAATAGGATCCCTCCATCTAACTGGTGGCAGAGTCATAGCCCAAGGCAAGAAGGACTAATGTTTGTATGCTGGACTGAGACCAGGAAATTAAGGTGGAACAAAGCCTCAGTAAGAGCCAGGTGAGGGTCACGTTTGGCCTCAGCTGAGGGGCTTTTAGCCAGGAGGGACTTAAGTGTCCTGTTGGTCCTTTCAACAATGGCTCGTCCTTGCGGGTTATAGGGAATACCAAAGATATGTTTGATTCCCCAGGAGGAAACAAATTTATTGAATTCTTGAGAGGAATAAGCGGGCCCATTATCAGTCTTAAGTGCCCAGTGTACACCTGTGATTAACATGGTGGACTTTATAGCTTTAATGGCATGTATAGTCTTTTCCCTGAGAGAGCTAAAACATAAGTAAGGGAGGAGCATAATGTCAACTATAACATGAACGAATCTCAATTTCCCAAAAGGGGAGTAGTGAGTCACGTCCATCTGCCAAATGGCATTGGGTATCAAACCACAGGGATTCACTCCTCCCCTGTTAAGGGGCCCGAGAGGCATGAATGGGGCACAGGTAGCACATGAGTGGACAAAGTGCTTGCATTGGGACATGGGGATTTCTGGGAGGAGTTTATGAATACTCTGAGGGGACAGGTGGAACTGTTTATGTAAAGCTCTTGCTTGTTCTAACAGGCTAGACTGGACTGTCATGATCAGGGCATCTGTGGCGGCATTCCCCTGAGCTAGGATTCTGGGAAGTGCGGTATGTGAATGGATATGTGCGATGTACCGT
>NW_008360326.1:2314087-2401034 GCF_000622305.1 Nannospalax galili
AGGTGGAGTGGGCTGGAGGAGTTTTTAACATGAGAAAAGGTGACGACCTTAGTGACCTGAACAGCATAGGTGCTATCAGAAAAGAGATTTAGGGGCTTGTCCTGGCACTCTGCTAAAGCTTTAAGTATAGCAAGAAGTTCTCCCAACTGGATAGATCCAGGATTAGAGACAATGTGGGTGATGTCCTTTTTTCCAGGGCGATGTATCAAGACCCCAAAGTTCTTCTTATTAGTATCCAAAAAGGCAATGGTCACTTGGGGAATTGGGGAAGAAGGAGTGCTGTGGGGCTTAACTTCAAGCAGCAATGTGAGAAGGGCCTGAATTCTTTTGTCTTGGGGCAGGTAATTGCCAATGATGCCAGGGAAGCCTGACATCATAGTCTGAAAACTTATGGAATCTGGGCCTGTAGGTTACAGAGGGGAAAGGGGAGCACAATAGCGTTGGGTTCTCTATTGGTTTTTCAAGCTTGAGTGCGCAGTTTGACTGCCAAAGTTAAAGGCCAGATCAAACTTGGAGAAAACCTGCTGGAGCTCCGAGTATGAGAGATGGACCCAGATAAGTGGCCCAGTCTGCCAAAGGGCACCAAGGAAGCCAGAAGAAGTCAATAGCATTAAAGCCCATAGGGATTGTAAGGGCTCATATCTGTCGAGGGTTGTTGACGAGAGTAACCCAATGATCTTTTGTAATAAGGCAATGGCCAGGGGAGTTAGGTTAATCTTTGCTGAAGGGAAGGTGGGGCCCTCCAAGAGAGAAAACAGCACCCCCCGAGTGAATGGGAAAGAATGGTTTAAGCCAATTTATGGTGCCACAGAGTTGTTGAAAATCGGCTAGTGTATAGACCAGCTTTGAATTAAAGGCAGGGGCCATAGGGCATATGCTGGCCAAAATGGTATGCCCCCAAAAGGCATAAGAAGGCACCTCCTGTAGCTTATCTAAGGCAATAGACAAGCCAAGGGACGGTAGGCGGGAGAGTAAGTCTCTGGTTACCTTGTGGAGAAATTGTGGGTCAGGGTGGGACAACAGAATGTCATCCATATAGTGAATAAATTGTACACTCTGAGGGATGGTTGAAGTGACTCGTGAGACAAAAAGCTGACAAATAGTGGGACTGTTTTTCATTCCCTGGGGAAGGACTTTCCATTGATATCTGAGGGCTGGCTTGTGGAAGTTCAGTTCCCAAATCATAAAGGCAAAGTGATCACGATCTTGGCGGGGGCAGCGGGATTGAGAAGAAGCAATCTTTAACATCAAGTGTTATGATATAATAAGAAGGAGGAATAGTGCCAGGGTGGGGCAAGCCAGCCTGTGTCGAGCCCATTTTTCCCATTTGGTCATTAATGGTGCATAAGTCCTGAAGCAATCTAAAACAGCCATTTTTCTTTTTTTATAACGAATATTGGAGTATCATATTTACTAGTGGATGGTTTCAAATATCTGAGGTCCAGCTGTTCCTGGACCAAATTTTTGAGGATAGACAATTTAGGTTCTATAATAGGCGACTGCTCCACCCAGATCGCATCTGTCGAGAGCCAGGTAAGCCCGATTGGTCTGAGCCCTTAGGGGATGTCCCGGGCGGGGCAGTGGCCCTTAGAATTGGGGGTGCTGCTCAGGGCTCTGATTTCTCCCAGAGACCAAGTTTATCATGGGCTATGACATCATCATAAAAGGCCTGATTGTCTATGGTAAGGACCACACCCATGTCTTCCAGGACATCTTGACCCCACAAGTTGAGGGGGGCGTCAGCCACTATGGGAGTGAATGTGCCCTTACTCCTGTCTAAGTCCTTCCAGTGTACTGGGTGGATGACCAGCTTTGTGTCCTGGCTGCCCCCCACTCTCTTAATGGGTGGGCCAGGCTGATATTTCCAATGGGGGGACCGAAAAGACTCGCTTTCGGTGATGATGGTAACATCGGCTCCCGTATCCACTAGGCCCTTCACAGCGATCCCATCCAGAAATAAGGTCATTAGGGGGGAGTAATTAAGAATCAGAAGGGTCCATAAAATCTGTCTTGTTCCCCCTCTTACTTGAGGGGCTGAGGGGTGCCCCGGGTGGAGTTTAAAGGAGCTGAGTCCAATTGGGGCCGTGACCTACAATCTTTTACCCAATGAAATCCTTTTTGCATTTGGGGCAGCGGGTCTTGGGACGAGCTCTGTTGTTCGGGCAGTCCCTGCAGAGGTGTCCTGTCCTCCTGCAGTTCCAGCAGCCATCTTTTGAATTGGAGGGGATGGGCCTTCCTTATAATAAGAGTGCCTCTAAGGAGGTGGTCAGGACCTTGATGGGCCCTGTCCTAGGGTCTAGGTCTCTAGTGGCAAGTACCCATTTATGAATATCATCATTGCGGACAGGTGAGATAGCATTGTGGGTAGGGGTATTTAGGCCCGCCCATGTCAGTTGTTTGATAAGCATACCGCGGGTGGGTCCAGACTCCACCCTCCATTCCACTGCCCCATTTACACAGGTGAGGAAGTCCGTGAAGGACTCCCTTGGTTGCTGAATAAAATTGCAGAAGAATGCCTGTGGGTCACGGGGGGAGCACCATTTAAGGGCCTTGAAGGCCAGGTCACTAACTTGTTGGTAGTAAGCATGAAGACCAATAGTGGACTGGGAAATGGGGTCAATATATTGTCCACATCCTGTGAGCATATCCAGAGTAATATTAAGGTCATATTGAAGGTTGAGATGTGCCTGATTTTCAGCCTGATCATCATAAGCCAAATGCCAGCTCAGGAAGACTGAGGGCTCGAAAACCGCCTTTAATAAGTTATACCAATCATAATGGGTCTGTAATTGCATGGCCCATTGGCAGAGAACTTGCTCAAAATATGGGGAATCAGGGCCTGATTCATTGGCAGCTTTGCAAATGAGTGCAAGGTCCATGAGAGTGGTGGGTACCCATGGCTGTTGCACAGTGTTTGGGCCGACATTAGCCAGAAAGGTGGACAATGGCCAGCAAGGGGCAGCAAGGGGTGGGCGGGCCATGGGGGGGTATAATGAGCGGGAGATGCGTTGGAGCAGGTGGAATGTAGTTCCATCCAGGGGTACTGGGGTGGTGGTGTCTCTGTTGTGGCTTTGGAAAGTGGGGTCTGAGGTAGAGGCAAGGGGCCCCTTCCTCGTCTGTATTGATCTCAGGGCTGGTTCCCATATCAAGGTCAGCGGGGGCTGAAGTAATGGCAAGGTCTACACTGGCCTGATCCTGACAATGCTTATTGTGGGCTGAAATGACTTCTTCAGGGGAGGAGGATTTAAGGCTAGCAATGATGGCTAGAAGGATAGGGACAAACGAGGCAGGGGGAATGACTCCCGATCCTACTTCCCTTTTTCGGGCCAAGAAAAGGACCCGCATCCATAGGTCAGGATCCCACATTTTTGGGAGAGACCCAAGGGGCCAAGTTAGTGGCCTCATCCCAGAAATTTTCAATATCTTTTGGTTTAACTTTCAGTCCCTGAGTTCTAAGGAGTGATTTGAGCACTACCATTTGTGGCTCCTTGCACTGTGGTGGTAAGTTGCCCATCGTGGGAAGGTCCCATGAAGGGAAACTTGCCACAAAAGTAAAGGGCAAGGGTGACTACCAAGAGGGCACAAATGAAGCAAACAAGGACCGTGAGCCACTCGGACATAAACTGCCCTGACATGAAAAGGTGTATCAGATCCAAATGTCTTGTGCTTAGTGAGGGACTTCCGAAGGCTGTGACACCTTCAGCCATATGCTCACACAGTGTCTCTGGGACAGGCAACAGGATGACCCGAAGCCTGGGCTCTAAGTTTGTGGTGGATCAGCCCTTATGTGAACTCACTGGGATGAGCCAAGGAGTAAAAGGAGTCGATGTGGGCTTCAGGACCATGCAGAGGAGTGTGCCTTCCTGATTTAACAACAAATATGACAAACAGGTTAGAGGGGACAGAGGAGGGGACTCGCTCACCCTCGAGCAGCCGAAGGGACAGACAAAACCCAGGGACTACTCACCAAACGAACTGAAGTTGGGAGCATCGCCAATGTCGGGGGGCTGGGACCCTTGTTCAGGTGCCAGCTGTTGCAGGTTTCCTCACAGGTCCAGCCCATGAGGGACTGCAGGGAATGAGGGTTCTGGCTGAGGTGGGGTGAGCGGCGTGGAGTCAACACACAGACACCAGGAGTCGGGTGGGAGCAGGCACTAGGTGAGGTGCTGCAGACTCATTTATTGCTGGAAAGGGCAGGCCTTATATATATCTCCCCCTGCCCCCAGTGTCCCATAAACTGGTGAGTCGCTCCCTGATAGATCCCCTCATCCAGGCCACTCACTTCATCAGTCTCTAGATCTGGGGGCAGATTAAGTTGGCTCTTTTGTGGAAGCGCAGGCTGCACTCTCAAGGTGGAAGCTGTGTTCTCTAGTGTAGCCTGTGCTTAGGCCTGGCACTTCCTCTCCTACAGCTGTCATCTTTAAGAAATGGAAAATTTATATATATACCAAAGAATTTTTTATTTCTTTATGACTTATTGTCAGTAAACGTTTGGTTTATATACCTATTTAATATATGTATATATGTGAGGTCATGTAAAATTTCTTGGGCGGAAAACATTTAATGGCACAGACAAGCCCAGGCCCAGGTATCTGACCTCTACACCCTGTTCCTTCTATGTTTCCAGGCTGTCTGGAACTTAAACCACAATCTGTTCACTCAGGTCACTCAAAGCAGCCTCTCCTGAGCCCCATTGAGTTGGCCTTTGGATTTTCTTCTACTGAGTAGAACCCCACTTTTCTCCAGTTGTTTGTTGATGATGGAGGACCCTTTTCCCAGCCCCCTCATCTCAAAGTGCACCTGAGTCATGAGGACGTACTTGGTGTACTTGGATCTAGAGCTCAGCTACCCATCCCCAATGGAGCAAGTCATGGGCCTCCTCATTGTGAGAATGTCTGGGTGTCAGCTGTTCTCTGTGAGACACATCTCCTTTTTGTGGAGCAGTGAACAGAGTAAACCGGGTCATTTTGGTAGGCCTATTTCTTGGTAACGTATCATAATAAAAGTGGCATAAACTCTCTCTCTCTCTCTCTCTCTCTCTCTCTCTCTCTCTCTTCCTGATGCTGGCCCTTGCCCTAAACTGTCTACAAATGAGTCAGGGTCTTAGATAATCCAGGATGGCCTCCAACTTGCTATAAAGTCAAGGATTACCTTCAACTTCTGATTCTCTTGCCTCAACTTCCCAAGTGCTGATATCACAGGCTGTACCACCATGTGTGACTGAAATGAGAATCTTTCTAAAAGAAATAAAAGTTTCCCAGAATTGACACCCTGTAGTGATGGTACTGAGAGGAATCAGTGACTACTTTTTCTATGCCTACCATGTTGCAGTCAGATTAAGCAGTAAAGTGGGTGCTCTGTTGAAAGTGTGGCTTGTGTTTTTGTAACACTGATAACAATTTATCCAGTGCTGATTGTGCCAGGACCTTGTATGAGTACCTCACATACTTTAGTATTCTCATTAGGGAAAACAGCATGAGGAGACCCAAATGACTCTTCCAAGTACACACAAATAGTAAGTGGTCAAAGGGATTTAAACTTAGATGGTCTGCCTTCCAAGTCTGGGCTCCTAGCCATTTTACTATATGGTCTCCTTAGGAAGACAACCCCTCAACCCCTGCAAAGGTAAAATAATGGACCTTTGGGGTTTTTAAGGCTGGCCTCCTCAGGGGCACATCACACACTGAAACCCTGTTGCTGAAGAACAGAATGAACACTTAATGTTTCAGAATCTCTTCAGAACTGGAAGGAAGTATGAAGTCTCAGGATCTGAAGATAGTACCCCAGAACCTAGCAAGGTGGTGCCTTTGGACTGGTGGATCTGCAGAGGAGAATGGCTGTGGGTAGGTGGTCCTCAAGGACTGGACCATGACAGCTGGGCAGGTGTTACAAGGTAGTAGTAAATCCATTGACCTTTGGACACATGACCTGACTATGGGCTCTATCTTGTGGAGACATTCAGAGAGATGGGTCTCTACAACTAAAAGCAACAGCAAAGGCAATAATAAAGAAAAGCCAGAATCTCAGGTTCCTTGGATATAATGAGGAGTGTTGAGAACTATGGCCAACTGCAATATATGTCCCCCTCTAAAAGAGACAGCTGTTACTCTTTCCCAGCTATTGGCAGCCATATGGGAATGTGAACTTTATCAGACACTATAAATCCAGATTTGTGTTTCAAATGTCTTTTTTCTTTAATGTAGACATTTTAAGTTTGTTCTGCTGTGCCTTGAAGAACTCACTTGTAGGAGGATGGTGTCCTATGATATTACCGCCAGTCAACTTCACTGGGAACTAGCTGCTCCAGTTGAGAGAGGCCCAGTGCCCAAATGGCTCTGCCCAGCACACAGAGACAGTGGCAGGTAGTTGTAAAGCCATGTAGTTCTTTTTCTTATTATTAATAAATATTTTATTTATTATTCTTATTTTATGTGTATGAGTATATTGCCCGCATGTATGTAAGTCCACCCATGTTGTGTAATGCCTGTGGAGGTCAGAAGAGAGGGTCTGATCCCCTGGGACTGGAGTTATGGATGGTTGTTAGCTGCCATGTGGGTTCTGGGAACCGAACCTCTGTTGGTCCTAGACAACAGGAACCTACCTCAACCCCAATCCAACTCTTATCAATCAGCATATGGATGGCTATAATCTAAACTAGAAGAATCAAAGGATGTGACCATATTTGGCATTCCAAGTGAGGTAGAGTACCCAATTCACACCACTTATGACAGTTTCTTTTTATCCTCTGAAACAGCCCTAAGAGCTAAGAAACAACCACATGTTGTTAACAGATTCAGATGGGCTAAATCCCCAAAAGGAATACAGAAAGTGGAATAGTAAATACATACCCAAGTGCGTAGAATCAGACAGACTGAGCTCCTTGGCTCACTGCTCAGCAGCCATATGGTTTGGAAAGCCTTAGAGTTTCTAGGCCTCTGTCTTCTCATCTCATAAAATAAGTATAAGAGGGGCTGGAGAGATGGATCTGTGATTAAGAGATCTGGCTGCTCTTTCAGAGGCCCTAGGTTTAGATCCCAGCATCCACATAACGGCTAACAACTGTCTGTCCTCCAGTTCCAGGGGATCCAATGCCCTCTTTTCCCTTCCTCTATGGGCATTGCATGCATGGGTGCACTTACATATATGCAGGCAAAATACTCATAGACATAAAATAAAAATAAATTAAGCAATATCTACTAGATATGCTAGAGGTTGTACTTATTTAATGTATTAAAAGTGTATAGCACACCACCAGGCATAGTGGCACATGGCTTTAATCCCAGTCCTCTGGAGGCAGAGGAAGGTGAATGTCTGTGAAATTGAGGCCACCCTGATCCACATAGTGACTTCCAGGAGAGCTGGGACTGGGGAGACCCTGTCAAAAAAAGTACATAGCACAGTGCTCTATCCTAATGGGTATTTCATCAGCATTACCTGTAACAATTATTATCCAGGCCCAAGTCATCAGATACCCAAGCCTAGGTAGCCATTATTTGATCTCTGTGTTGAGGCCTTAGTTGTACATCTCCATCAACTTCATTATTACCATTTGACTTCTGCATAGGCTTTCTTGCCCATATTGTTCCCATTAGAAAATGACTTGGAACTATGTTGTTCAATGCAATTGCCAGGATTCACAAGTCTCTGTTAGGCACTCAGTGTGTGGCTAGAATTGAGATGTGACAAAATTATAAAACACATACTGGGTTTCAGTGTCTTTTGAAAACTAGAACATAAAACATCTCTTTAGCAATTTACACATTGATATCTATATACATATATGTATATGTATATTTGTGACAGGGCTTCTGTAGCTGGCCTTGAACTCATGTAGGCAAAAGTGACCTTAAACTCCATATCCTTCTGCCATCATTTCACAAATGCTGGGATTACAGGCATGTGCTACACACCTTGGTTTTATAGTGCTGGAGACTGAATACAGGCTTTGAGCATGCTAGGCAAGCAATGATTATATGCTAAAGTGATAATATCTTGGGTATACTAAGTATTATGAGAATGCCATAAAGAAATCTTCCATTTTGTAAGCTAATTTTAAAATATTTTTACAAAAGATAATGGAGGATCCAAGCCCTCTTCTAGCTTCCTAGGGTGCCTGTACTTACATGGTACACATATATGCACTGAGGCACACACACATACACATAAAATAAATCTTTTTCTTTAAAAGAATGAAAAATGTCATTACAATTATTTTCACTTACTTTTTAAAAAAAACACAGCTGGTATAAAGTTCAAAGTTCTATATGTGGCCTGAATTAAATTTCTATTTATCAGTTAGCTTTGCATAGAGTAGGCAGTGACGACACAGGTGCTGAGTAAATAAATGACTTCCACAGATGTTGGGCCTTTGTCTTTTTCAAGTCACATGTCCTCTGTTAATCCCCTTTCCCCTCAATGAGTGAGAACCATAGATGCTCAGCTGTCATCATCAGTCAACCTCTCAGTCCCACACTCCCTACATAACAGAAGATGAAGTCCTTAAGAGACGGAGGGCTTTGAGAACACATGCCTAGTTAATCACACAGCAGAGAGTGGCGCCAGAGTGTCTATCTCAAAACTCTGTTTGCCAATGAAGGCATATAAATATGTCTCCATAAAAGCAGGTGGCACACCTCAGGGTATTGCTTCATGGCCTTTTGCCTAATATCAAGGCTGGGGATTCTCAGAGTAGTACAGAAAAAGTAGCCACAGGGATACCAGTGACAAAATGAGTTCTCAGAAAATCATGACATCGCTCTTTCTGATACTTTGACCCCCAAATTAAAGGCAAGTCTAACCCCAAACACCTACCTCTGTAGGGAGCATTAGGATTACAGTCCTAGTTGATTTGTAGACAGAAATTAAGTGTGCTCTCATTTGGGGCATTTTGTCATTTCTTTAAGTAAAAGAGCCTTGGGGTGCCCTTGTAATAGTGATAATAGTATTGAAAAAGCCAAAAGAGTTGGCAGTAGCTCTTTGGAAGATGCTGAAATCGTTAATATTATTGATCCAGAGAGGCTGCCAGTTGGTACCTGCTGTGTTGCTTTGTTTCTTCCTGTTCCACTAACACACACGCCACCATTACCATCACCTCCACACAAGTGCAGAATCAGTGCCTAGAGAACCATGTGCCAGCCAGGAAAGGAGTCTGGATCAATGTCCTTAGAGTCAATTAAATCCAAATGTGAGACAGTTACATAATGCCATACATACAAGCAAGGAGGGTAAGAAATAGAAGCAAATAAGGACCAGCATGCACAAGAGCAGTAAAAATATGAGAAGGATATTAGGCAGGACCTTTTCTTTCAGTGTTGATCACTTTTTGGAAACAGACATGATCACTCTGACTTATTTCTTCTTAGGATCTCAGAGCATTTTACAGGTCAAGCTCCCTGTGCCCAAACCCTGATCATGCAGGTAAATCAGCATAAGGCACTCTTCTCTGGTTGGGGGACAAGCACTGGCCTGAGGTCCATAGTATAGCTAGAGTAGAATGAGAAGTCACAAACACCACTGTCCGTAGTTGCACAGTGATACAGACCATTCCCAAGGGGTCCCCAAGGAGGGAGAAGACCTCCTTCCCAATCTTAAGGACCCAAGAGTCTGGAGAAGAAGCTAGAACAGAAATACCTAATGTTGGGGAGACTTAGACCAAAACAAACTAGACAAGGCTGTAGAGTAAGTACCAGGGGATGCTGGGAGAATATTTCTGGAAGATACTAGAACTGAGTTTTAAAAGTAGAAGGGAATATTGTTAGGTTAAGAAGGAAGAATGGAGCTTTGGATCAGGGTAAGCCCTTGAGGTCTGGAGGCATGGTGTAAGCAGATGGAAAAATTGATTGTGACCAAACGGGAAGCAATCACATCAGACAGTACTGGATGTCGACTGTCCTTGAAGTTGCTCTTTAGACTTGGTCCCCATGCAAGATGGTAAGAGAGGCTGGGAAGAAGGAGCTAATTTGAACCAGAAACTCACCTTTGGGTCATGGCTATGATTGGTGGCCTTGCCATCTTGCTTATTCAGCATTGGTTTTCATTGAAACTATATTTACTGTCTGTTTTGGAGGCTCCCACTGCACAGTCTTCCCAGGGTAGAGGGGCTCAGCTGTGGGAACTAGGTTTGCTTGGCTCCCTGAAAACTTCCACCTGCTGAGAGCTCCAGTTGTCAGAGTGATGAATGTGGTACCAAACACAGAAGTGGGACAAGAAGAGAATGAACTGAAATAAAGGAAATGGAATGACCAGTGAGAACCCAGCATACAGGCTATATCAGCAGTGAAAGTCAGCGAGGCAAACACCATCTGGCCCTGAAGATGAACGGAGCACAGAAGGATGGCTGCACCTCTGGAGATCTGTGCACCGAACAGGCAGAGTTGCTTTCATGGCTGCCCAAGACCATCCTGGATTGGAGGCAGGTGTTGGCACTTTTCTGCGGAGTTCTCCATGAGAGAGGTAAAGCCAGTTTTCATTTTACCACTTGCTTTCCTTCGTTCCTACACTCACCCTTTCCTCTCCTACCATTATTGCTTTACTTCACTCTGAGTATTTGCTAAGACCTCCTATTCATCAGGCCTGCCTCCCTGTGAGCCTTCTTACCAGGGCTTCTTTGTAAGGTCAGATCTGCTCCAGCACTCTTTGATATCAACATGACCTCTTATGTCTCCCATTGTCTGCATGCAACACCCGCCGTGGTCATGCTGCAGCCAACCAGCAAGTTTTATCCACACCCTGACTTTCCCTTCATTCATGTAGGGTGACTTGCAGGCCCACTAGTGAGTCATGTTGTTTCATGCATTGGTATTTTTATTTATGAAGGTCCCTCATCCTGGGGCATGTTTCTTTTTGTCTTTTCCAACAATCCCTCACCTATATGCTTGCTGATACATAAGTGCAAAGACCAAGCATGTTAGTTATGAAAATGTGTCTCTCTAACCTCCTGCTGAGGAGACCATTAATTGGTAATGCCCCCAGATGCTGCCCTTCTGGCTCTGTTTATGCCTGTGATTCCCATGAGTTGTTCCCACCAATGACTGAGCACAGCAGGATAGTAAGGCAACTTCATCCAAGGGACAGAACTGTCTCAGGGCTGCCCTATTGATCTGTCCCTCTCTTGGAAATACTCTATGATCTGAGACTATTCCTACCCTAGCCTCTTTTTCTTGTCTTTCCTTCCTTATATGTCAATCTGTATTGTGACCTGAAGGCTCTTTCTGTCTTTCCTGCTCCTACTCTCAATGGTTCTCTTGTCTAACCCTCTATCTACCTGATTTTGTACTTCTATAACAGAATAGCACAGGCTGGTATTTATACCAGCTAATTTATAGAGAAAATAAATATATTCCTTCATAGTAAAGGCTTGGAAGCCAAAGAGCAAGACACCAGCACATGGTGAGGGCCTTTTCGCTGCACTGTCGTGTGGTGGAAGGCATCACATGGAGTGTGCGGAGGAGGAGCATGCCAAACTTGTCCTTTTTAAAAGGAACTCATTCTCATTTTAATGGCAGTGCTCCTTTGATCCAAACACCCCCTTTAATTGCCCCAGCACACAAAACTGTGCCTTGGGAGTTCAGTTTTCAACCCATGAACTCTGGGACACACATTCAAACCATTATCCCTTTTCTGGTGCCTTTCTAAACTGATGTGCCATGTCAGCATCACTTTGTTCTTGAAAACTTTACTCTCTAGAATAAAACTAAACCCTCTCTCCTTCATACCATCCATCTACCTTATTTATACTTTCATGATTGTACCATTTAAAAAGTGTATTTATTTTTACATTTTGTGTGTGTGTGTGTGTGTGTGTGTGTGTGTGTGTGTGTGTGTGTGTACCTGCATGTGCCACAGCACACATGTGGAAGTCAGGGGACAAATTGCAGAAGTTCTCAGCTTCCACCATATGGATTCCAGGGACTGAACTCAGATTGTCACATTTAGCAGCAAGACAGCAAGTGTCTTTACCCAGTGAGCTATCTTGCCAGCCCTGTACCATTTTCAAAAGAGAAATTTAAAATAATGTTAATTTGTGTGTACTATATAGTGACCGTGGTGGTCAGAGCAAAACTCCCAGGAGTTGGTACTCACTGTTCACATGTTTATTCAGCGTCTCTCTTGTTTATGTAATCCTGTGTCCCTCTAGGCTACTGGCTTGTGAGCTTTCAGGTCTCTGCCTCCCATTTTACTATATTGAGTGTGGCGATTACAGATATGCCACAACACATCTAGCTTTATACATGTGTCCCAGGGATCTAACTTAGGTCATCAGACTTGTGTAGCAAGTGGTTTTATGCATTGAACCATCTTCCTGGACCACCAGTAACACTTTACCATAATTGTCTCTCTGACTATCTTCATCTTCCAGACTGGAGTGTCCATTAAGTTAGAGTTTACTATTCACCTTGTTAATGTCACTACCTAGTACAGTGACTGTCATACTCAGACACGTCATGAATGTATATGAAATAGATGAGTGACTGACCTATTGGTTCATTTTCCCATTCTCATTGGTCTACACTATGTGCTGGGTCCTGAGAACAGAGAGATAATGAATCAGAATCCTTTGGATGTACGGGAAGGCTGGCTGTAGGATTAGCATGCAGATCACTCCTTTTTAGGTGACTCACAAGACCTGGAGGAGGCATGATTGTTTGTACTGAATGGTGACAGAGGAAGGAGGAAAAGGGGAAGGCTTCCTAGAGAACATAGGGTTTGAATTGGGCCTTGTGGAATCTGTAGAATTTATACAAGAGGAGAGAAAGGGCTTTCTCTTCCAGCTAGAGACATTGGAACTACAAGGGCACGGAAAGGCACTGTGGTCCACACTTCGTTTCTTCTATTATGAAATTTTTTTACTTACAGTGCCTCTCGTGTTTTACTTCCCCCCTCTATTGTTTTAGCTGAAGAAGGATTTATTTACTTGATATTTGTTTTTGCTCTTCCTGATTCCCTAGGGTCTCCATCTGTTTCCATCAGAACCAGCCTTTGCTTTGTTTGCTTTCAGTAGTTCTATGCTGTCAGTCTCCTTGATTGACTTTCCCAAGTCACATCTGGCAGGCTCAGAGACCAGGGCTGGCGCCTGGGAGACTGCAGGCATTTGGCTGGACAAGCAGAGTCTTCAGTGACTGTCTCCAGCTGACACATCTCTGGGAAGAGGTCTTATTGGCGCCTATTACCAGGGCCCCCGGTAGGTCCTACAGTCTGTAGGCTGGGGTGGGCATGGGATAAGGCACTGGCATCAGGTAACTGTGCACCATCATTTCCTGTCTGAAGGAAACTCTTGCCTAGCAGGGTTGGAAGGTGGGAGGAGAGAGAAGGGAGGAGAACCGGTTCAGGCAGCCGAACCATCCTGAGCCTGTGTGTTCTCCAGCTTTGCCTGTGGCTTCTTCTGGGCACAGTCAGAGCTGGGCTAGTGGGCAGCTCTCAAGGATGGCTGGCTGCAGAGGCACTGGTTTTCTTCTGGCCAGACAGGCTCTCCTCTCCTGCCTGTGCTGGCAGCAGAAACTCTAGATCCCACAAAAACACTGGCTGGAGGCTCAAGGCCTAGCAGAAATTGGGAAGGCCACTCCCAACTTCAAATCCTCTTCCTTGACCCAGCCCTCCAGTAGTTCACAGGTAATTTTCTAATTGAATGTCCTTGCTCTCAAATTCCTTACAACAGAGCAACAAAAACTTTTCCTCAAAAGAAAGTTTTTTAAAAAAAATTTTTTGAGGTAGGGTCTGTAGCCCCAGCCTGTCCTAGAACTCATCATGTAGCCCAGGCTGACTGCCAGCTCATGGTGGCCTTCCTGCTTCAGCCTACTGAGTGCTGGGATTGAAACAAATCACCAGGAAAGATAAATTAGGACTTCTTCCAAATACAGAAATACAGGTTAGTACTGTGTGTGTGTGTGTGTGTGTGTGTGTGAACAAGGTCTCAATATGTAGTCCAGGCTGGCCTCAGACTTGTGATCGTCCTGTCTCATCCTCCCAAGTGCTGGGATTGTAGATGTACATCTCCATGCCTCCTGTGGTATCTACTTTCTAAAAGATCTTAGCTATAGTTTTTAAAAATAATATATTGTTATTTAATTTTTTAACTATGTGTATTTATGTGTGTATATATGCACATGAGTACAGGTGCTTCCCAGGCCAAAGGTGTCAGAGCCCCTGGAGTTGAAATTATAAGTGATTGTGAGCCACCAGACAGGGGTGCTTAACTGCTGAACCATTTCTCCAGCCCCTACTTACAGGTTTTAATTGTTGCTTGATATTCCACTGAATATATGCTTCATAGTGTAAAACATCAGACAAATACTGCATAGATTCATTCCTATTATCAAAAATACAAAGTTCTCCCATGTCCTTAGCCTCATGGTCTCTCAGAAATGAATGGTTTGGTGGTATCTTTCTAGATTTTTTTTTGAAGTATGGCATGTTAAAATATAAAATGCATGTGTCAGTGTTTCGGTCTTGTTCTTGTTACACAAATAGGAGATCACTCTGCATATTGTCCCATATCTTATGTTTTTCAGTGAATATGATTTTAAGGTCTTTGTCTGTCAGTCCCTCCAGGTCTTTGACATTTTCTTGGATGCTGATGGTGTCAGATGTTCCAGCATCTCCTACTTCCTCACCTTCATGTTGACAGACATTTAGGTCCTTTCAATTGTGCCATTGTTACCACGACACTACACCCTTCCTTATTTCCCAAGCTCTTTGCAAATGCAGCATCTGCTATGATCTCTCAGTAGTGTTCCAAAGGAATGGAATTCCTGGGCTGAGGGGTGTGTGCACTTTAAATTTATAGAACACTAGCAAATGGCCCTCAAAATTAGCACACTGATTTATTCTCCTACTCTCAGTGTGAAGATGCCCCCGGCTGGCCTACCCGTATTTAAGCCCATCTGTTTTTCCCTTGATGTATTCCATAGCAGAAGCTGAACAGGGTAAACAATCTTTTTGCAGTCCCTCTTGTAGTTAATGGTGGCTTTGTGATGCATTTTTGATTAAAATGATATGTGTGGAAACATCTATGAGTTGAAACATCATTCTGGGAAAGCTCTAGCTTTTCCTCATATAAAAGACGAGGTAATTGGGTCCCCTAACTTCTTTCCTGCTTTGGGCTTTTCTAGCCCTCTTGAGGTGATCCAGTTATAGCCACAGGTGACATATCAACATGCTAAGCGTATCAGAGAAAACAGACAAAGAACTGGGAAGTTAGTGGCATAACTGAGCCGCTGGACTGATACCAGCATCCACCAACTCTGGACAGCTCATTATAAAAGAAAACTAAACCCCTAATGTTTAACTTCCTCCTGGTAGGGTATCTGTTACTTGTAGCTGAAGGAAAACTTAAAATGACTTGAATTTTAGTGCTAGGTATCCATTCTTGCTTTGATTTAACCTTGCTTTTTATATGCTGTGATAATGACATAATAAAATGATAAAATGATAAAAGCAATTGTTTTCCCCTGCTGACTTTATATGCATCAGCTGTGAGAGTCACAAAAGTTCTGGGAAGCAAATTGATTATTTTAAAGATGAGAAAGCCAGAGATAAAAATGCTGCTACTTGCTTATATTTGCAAAGGATTCTGACCCAGTTCTGGTTGCTTGCATAGGCTTTCATTCTTGACATCAGGAAGTCATGGTGACCTACTTAATCTAATATGAACTATATGACTAAAGGGGCCTGTGGTGTTTTCAATTGTAAAATGTGCGTGTCAGGTTTGTTTGGGTTCTCCTCCTACAAAGTGTGACCCTTGTGGCTACTGTCTTGCAGGCTGTGTTTTTCAATAAACAATATGAACTTGGGGCCTATGTGTAGAGTGTCGTCGTGATCAATATCAGGAGCCATGGAGACTCCATTTGGCTTTGGAATGTGGATCAAGGTCCTGCTTCCAGCTTTGACTCTTACTTTTCTGGTACCCTGGAACCTCACACTTCTATCCTGTGGCCTCACAACTGGATTCTGTTCCTTCCTGAGTCCTTAAATCAGAGTTATGTTCATAGGTCTGTCTGATTTTCACCTTAGGCCTTTCACTATCTCCTCTGATATAATCTTGAGACATTTTTAAAAAGATACTGCTTAAATGTGCATATATGTCTTTATATTTAAAATTGCTATTATCAAGGGAAACCGTGAAAATGGGTGTACTTTAACTGGGGAGAGAAGAGGGAGGGTTAGACAGAGAGAGAGGGAGAGAAATAATGCTTAGGTAATCTGAAAAACCAGAGGGAAATGTGTTAGTTCAAAAGCCTACTGAAAAATAAACATACAATATCTGTACATGAGTTCATGTATATACCTGAAGGCTATGCAACAAGAAATACAGTGCTAGACAGGGGAAACCTCCCTTTAAGTTATTGATCAGAGTAGTCCAAGAGACTCCTGAAATAACAGAGGCTATTGCCCCAGACCTTGATTGTCTCCCAGAACTTTAAGGGAAGACCCTATTACTGAAGACAGGGCATAACTTTGGACATAAGACTTGGAGCAGTGGTGTTGGAACTGACCTGGAAGCCTCCTTTCTGAAGACTAGCTCTGATAGTTTTGGAGGACACTATATGCAAGCTGCTAAGAGAGAAAATAATCAGTGGTCCAACCTCAGCTTTAAAGCCTGATAACCACAACAATGACTGGCACAGCAGACTATATCAGTGTAGTAGTGACACGTTTATCTTGTGGGTAATCAACAGTTATCTAATTGAACTTAAAGCCTGCTCAATGGGAGGGAACTCATGTATGGCACTGTGAAACATAGCCAAATACACATGGCTGAAGAGGTCATAGAGTCTAGAGAAAACCCTAACCCTAAGTCTGTCACATCCATAGATAAATGTTTATCTTTTTTCTTTTTTTTTGGAGGGAGGGGGGATCTTTTTGAGACAGGGTCTTTCTGTAGCCCCAGTTGGCCTAGAACTCATTATGTAGACTAGGCTGGCCTTGAATTCACAGATCCACCTGCCTCTGCCACTGGAATGCTGGGATTAAAGACATGTGCCACCACGCCCAGCTAACAAATGTATTTCTTATTGTACGTATGTATCCTTATATTTACACTCATCACAGAAGCTTCTTTTTGCAACTGATAGAGATTACAGAGTTCTACAACTAGTCAACACAGAGAATAAGTGTCTATGAGATGCCCAACCCTAAGTGACTCATCTACAGTGGAACCTCTACACTAAGGGTCATGGAACATAGTGGAACAGGAAGTAGAGAGACTACTGATGCATCTCTCAGCTCTCACCAGCAAAGGTTCCTTATGCAACAGAGGGTGATAAACACAGAAGGCCACAACTGGCTAAAATGTAGAGTGTGTCTCTGGATAGGACTTCTCTATTAAAACTCACCCACCCAGTGCTCAGGGACCATTGTAGAAGAGGGGGAGGAAAGATTGTAAGAGTCAGGGTGGTGGCTGCCCATAAGAAAACTTGTTCACCTGAACATACAGCAATGGTAACAGCAGGCACAAGATCCATGCAAACTCAATCAGAGAAAAACCAACATAGAGCTGGGGAAATGAGCCCCAACCTTAGCTGAGGAACTGTTGACAGTTGATCACTACTAGGTGAGGGAGAGTTGGTCTTTAAGGGAGTGACACTAGTTAGGCTGACCAGGCTACAGTGGGTGAACTCACACTGTGGGACATCTGAGGACACAATTTGACTTGATAGGCCTTAACATATATGACAGAATGCATGAACTCCTGTGGGTGGACTATGGGGGGGATGGAGATTGGGAGGAGTCTAAATATGATTCAGATCTATTGTATTAGCTGCTGAGTGTGGTGGCGCATGCCTTTAATCCCAGCACTTGGGAGGCAGAGGCAGGTGGATCTCACAGAGTTTGAGGCCAGCCTAGTCTACATAGTGAGTTCCAGGCCAACTGGGGCTACAGGGAAACCTTGTCTCAAAAAAAATTGCCCCCCCAAAAAACCCCCAAAACTATTGTATGAAATATACAAAAATTCAATAAAAATATACATTGAAAAAAGATACTGTTTAAATGTACATATATGTCTCCATATATTATCTTTATATTTTAAAAATTGCTAACTTTGAGCAGATTCATAAAGAGAATACCAGCCTTAAGTGCTGATATGAAGTCAGCTTGAGCCCTGACTCCACAGGAGAAGGAGGCAAGTCCTGACATTTCCTTAGACTTCTGAACAAATATCCCATGAGTTTAACATAAAGCTTTGTAGTAAGATAGTCGAAAACTATCAATTACATGATATTATTTTTAGTGGTAACATAAATCCATTTCAGGCAACTGTAAGCAAAATAGAAGTTACGGTTAATGTTCTCAGAGATGTGGTGGAGAACTGTCTCAGTCATGGGTGGGTCTAGGAGAGGCAGGATCACCTTGTTCCGTTTGCTCTGAGTGCCTCTACTTGACTTTAAGATGCTTTTCACATAGCATGAAATGGGGACTTTCATTCCTGGATTTAAGACTCCCTGCCAGCAATCCGTATGAAGGGAAACAGTGCTGCCCCCTCTAGCCTTGATAGTTTAATCCTAGGGAGGAAGTGGATTAGATTTAATCATATGCCCATTTCTGAACCAATCTCTGTGGACAGGCAAATAAGATGCTTTAATTACTTAAGCCTGGGTCACAGTCCCCCTTCTATCGTTTGATTGCTTATAGGAGTTCATTCCTATCAGAACCATGTGGTGTGGGTTTCCTATGGAAAAGAGAGTTTCTGGGTATTGGATAGACAAAAGCAACAGTTGTCCATAAAATAGTTTGAGGAGTTACAGGTGCTATGAAATCGTGTCTCCGTCTTGAGACTTTGAGGGAGTGACTAGGGCTTATACTCAGTGTGCTTGGCATGAACATGAACTCCAATGACAGTTCTTGACATACCTTTCCTTGAAAGGGACACACAGTCTGTGTTGGAGAATACAGAGGATTCCTCCTCAAAAGTCACCCCTTGGAATGGCCATTGAATGGGACAAAAGCGATGGTGCCCCAAATACAGCCTTTAGACAAGAAGGCTGTTCACACTAAGCGACATTAGAGAACTCAGGGGAGCTTCCTGCCCCTCTCCTCTGTTACCTGGGTTTCTTGAAGCCTGGAGAAACACTACACTGTTTCAAGGATTCATCACCTTCTGTCTTTCTTTCAGTGTACGTCTCTCTTATGCTAAACATACATACATAGCTATCATCCTCTTGGGTAAAACAGTGTAACACAACTCTTACCTGCTTGAAGATGAGTGAAATGCTACCACTTAGAGAGTTGCTCCTTGTGCTTAAGCATTTTTTCCTCTTAAAACTGCAGCTTCCCCAGGAGAAGAATACAGTCAGCTTATTTATTTACAGTTAGTGAGAGTAAGCTTGCCAGGCAGGCTCTTTTGTGAGAAACGCTTTTGATGAGAAATGCTGATGTTCTTACCAGGCTCTAATAAATAGGCACTGGAGTCCTGGAAGGTGGCTATATCTCATTTATATTTGAGATATTCACCTGTAGGAACTTTCCACATAGCAGTTTCTCACCACAGCTTTTCATATGAATAAACTTCAAGTTGCCTTCCAATTTCCAATAAAACTGTTACACACAACTGTAACTGTAATGTTTAGGGTAGAAAGGAATCAAGGAAGAGGAATCAAGTCTAATATTTGGGCTTAACAAAGGATCCAAATTAAAAAAAATTACTGCAAAATGGATAATAGAAACCTTGAGCTTAGGAGATTCTGGATTTGGAGTAAGGGTGCCTGGGAAATTGTTTAGGTCTGGACAATTAAAATCCTGATGAAGGAATCAACATTTCCATGGGATCAGCGATGCAGAGTTGGGGACCCATCTAAGCTGACCCTGAAGGCATATACGTAGATGGTATCTGGGTTGCATCCAGCTGATGGTGAGCTCATTGGTTTCCCACATTGTCTCTTGAATTGAGACCTTTAAATGCCTTCCTGCTTCTCCCAGAGGCAGTGTCATGCAGAGTTCACAGCCCAATGTATGGCACCAGACTACTGAGGGGTAAATTCTAGCACTGCCATGTACCCACATGACTTATGGGCACCATGCTTAACCTCTCCATGCCTCCCTTTCCTCACCTGATAATTGGGGATAGTAGTATCTCCAGCTTACATGGCTGATTTTCAGAACTAAATGACTTAAGGGGTGGTACAAGTTGGAGATGGAGCTTGGCAGATGGAACACTGTACATGCTTAGCTACTTTATTATTTCTCCGTGTGGAAAGGGCATTGTTGCTAGATTCAGACCCTGAGCATCTGACTTTCTTGTTTAACAGATATAAAAAAAAAATGTCCTTTCTTTGTTGACAGGCCCCTCAGGAGCATAGACAACCCCCTGGCAGTGTTTGTGCCTTGATGCGAGAGTGAGGTTCCACCCTTTCCTTACGAGCTGGTCTTCAGTGGGCACCAGAGTACTTGCTCCCTTCCTTCTAGAACTTGTAAACCCTCCTCAGTCCCAGCTGTTCTCTCCTAAATATCTACTGAGCTCTGGCTTAGAACTGATTGTGATAATGATGTATTCTGATACAAGTAATACATTTAAAGAACTTACTTCAATGAGGAATTGGGAACTAGAGTATATTGAAGTCTCTAGTGCTCCATTTTTAGGGGGTCTGGGGAAGTAAGCCAGCGGCTTCTTGTTCCCATGATGGGCTGCATTAGGGGTGCATGGATATGTATGAGGTGGGAAGAGGCAGGATGAAGAAGGACAGTAGACCCTGAGCTCAGAACCACGGTGAGGCCAATCCTAGATCCTCACCACTGGAGCCATCCTACACACTCCCTCAGTTGTGCACAGCTCCCCAAGTGTTTCCAAATTCCCATATCATTCTACCTGGAAGGGTAAGAGAGGAGGTATAGATAAAAGGTTTTAGAATTATTTCATCCCTACTGTATAGGACCAGAGGCTCACAGGTAAAATCCTTCCTGATTTTTTGATACTAATAAGCAGAGTAATTTGAGTTGAGGTGATGAGGAAAAGCAAATGCCTTTCTTCCTCCTTATCTTCTCTCATCCACAATATAATAAATCCTACTTACAAAACATATCATTATTCTTAGGGATTGACTACTATCTTAACATATAATATTCCTGCCCTCGGCAACACAATCGGATATTATGGACAATACAAAGGAATAGCAGTAACTTAGAGTCTATGGAATAGTTTAATTTCTTTAGTGAAAAACTTCTTTGAGTTTAGAGTTTCTGTGCTCCAAGATGGCAACAGACCTGATTCTTCCCAGAGATAGAAATGAAGTCTCATATCAGTGGCATCCTCCTAAGTGTTGTGGACCGTGGCTAGAACCCCAGCCTGCCACTCTGCATCAGTCGCTGGGAACCAAAGCCAAAATCTAGGCCCAGATAGTTAATTTTTGACTTTTTTTTTTCAGAAGTAGAGGTCTTTCTGGACACTTATAAAACCCAGCCAATTGTTCATAACCGTATCATTTAACTATATCCATTGTTCTTTCAACACCCCCCTCCCCAGCTCCCAGAGATAACATTATACACATACACACACACACACACACACACACACACACACACACACCCATTCAATGGCACCTCTTTCCTCTTCCTGTCACTGGAACCCTTCTCAACATGTCCCCTCCTCCCTCCTGTCTTCTTTTTGTGTATGGCTCACTTAGTGTAGGGTTTTCTGCTTGCAGGTAGGAGGTTATTTACTGGAGCAAGGGCAACTTACAAGTGGCTACACTCCTGAAAAAAAAATGACATTCCCTCCCCCAACAACCATAATTGCCAATAGTCCCTCAGGGAGGGGTCAGGTCTGGTAGTCCCTTCCCCCATCCATGATGAAATGTTAAGGGGCCAATCTTGTCCTGGCCTTGTGCAGCTAACCACAGCTGCACTGATGGCAATGATATTATCTAGATAACAGCAGGAATTCACTTTTAGATAAACTCTGCTTTTTTCCTGGAAGAGATAGAACGTTTATTTTTATTTAGTCCCAATTTCCACAATCTTAAAAACTTCCCTTATAGACTTCTAGCATGGTGACCCCTCTGCATCGACTAGATGCATTGGCTGGACACAGGCTTTCCTTACACTGGTGCTGACATGATATTATCTAGATAACAGCAGGAATTCACTTTTAGATAAACTCTGCTTTTTTCCTGGAAGAGATAGAACGTTTATTTTTATTTAGTCCCAATTTCCACAATCTTAAAAACTTCCCTTATAGACTTCTAGCATGGTGACCCCTCTGCATCGACTAGATGCATTGGCTGGACACAGGCTTTCCTTACACTGGTGCTGACTGTCTGGAGGAAGTATGGTGGAGTGGTTATGATCTCAGTGAGCCTGCTTGGGAGGGAAGAGCAAATGGTGATTTGGGGCAGGTTCCTTCTCTTAGCCTCATTGCCCACATGTGTAAAATGAAGATAGCAGTGGTATCTACTTGAGCAGTTGTTGGAATATTGACTGATATTTATCAAACATTTGATTTGCTGCCTCACATATAGTAAAAATTTCAGAAGTTCAGTAGTAACCTGTCTCATGTATGGTATCTAGAAGCTCCATCCCCCAAGGCACAAGGAACTTGCCATCTTGTTGGGCAAATTCAAACCTGACTTTTTCTTTCTCCTCTGTGATTGACCTTGACAACTAGAGTATCTGTTGAAAGAAAGAGGGGCATGTCTTCTGGTACTCCTTTGCTTCCCCAGCAGGGTCTTACTCATTCAAAAATGTTCCCTGAGTACCTACTGTGTGCCAGGCTCTGCTGTGGGTCCTGATTATCTAGGAACCAACAAGACAGATCAGGTCCTTTCTGTGTTTAGCTTGCCTCAAGACCCCACAAAGTCTAGCATTCTGCAAGAATTTCTCATTAATTACATCTCTTTCAGTACAACACATTCAGACTGATGACCTCAAATCCCTTGATAACCACAAGATGCCAAAGTACCCTGTGAATCACCAAAGGAAGAGCATGATGGTCACCATAGTTCTGAGATGCTCATTCTGCTGTATTCGAATAATTTTTTAAAAAATATTTTCAGTTTAATTTTATGCATGTGAGTGTTTTGTCTGCATGTAAGTACATCCATGTTGTGTAATGCCCACAAAGAACAGAACAGGGTGTTATATCCCCTGGAACTGGAGTTATGGATGGTTGTTAGCCACCATGTGGGTGCTAGGAACCAAACCTGGGTCATTTGCAAGAGCAGCCAGTACTCTGAGCCATCACTCCAGGCCCTCAAATACTTTTTTGAAAACAGATAATTCATATAATACAGCCATGGTTTCCATAGATATTTAAGTTGAATTATCTGTCCTGGACCACACTGAGAACTCAAATCAATCTTCCTTCTCTCCCTCCCTCCCCTTTCCTCCTTCCCTCCCCCTTCCTCCCTCCCCCTTTCCTCCCTCTTCCCCCCTTCCTCCCTCCCTCTCCCTTCCCTCCCTTCCTTCTTCCTCACTTCTTTCTCATATTTATGCATTTATCTACCTTTCTATTTATTTAAAGCAGGGTTTCATGTATCCCAGGCTGGCCTTAAACTCACACTGTAGCTTAAATTCTTGATCCTCCTGCTTCTGTCTCCTGAGTACTGCAATTACAAGCATGCTTGGTCTATGCAGTACTAGGGATCAAACCCAGGGCTTCGTGCATGCTAGGCAAGCACTCTATCGACTGGGCCTCAGCCCTTCAAACCCTTATCAAGATGGCTTATTTTAGTGTTGGGTTTCTTTGTTTTATGTTTCTTAGGTGTCTTCTGGTCTCTCAGAAGTTAAAATGTCTTTTCTTATCCTCTAGACTAGATTCTAACGTTTTTTTGGGGGGGGGAAGAAATCTTCTACCATGCATGTCCCACTGATGATATTGTTTTACTATCTCATCAACCCCAAAGGAGGAACAGGGGAGAAAGGTCTTGTCGGCTACCTGAGATCTGTTTAAGTCTCCCCTGGGGCCCTGACTTGGATGCTGTTCTCTGCTACTCAAAGGTTCTCTGCTACTCATGGTTTTATACCTCTGTCCTCCAGGCTCTTTCAGCTTCTCTAAAGTGGAGCCAATGGAGTGGAGCTTGCTAAGCATCCTTCTAGCACTAAAACTTCTAAGACTCTTTTGCTATATCCTTGGAAGAGTTTGAGAGTAGTTCCTGCTTTTGGCCTGCAGAATCCATTTGCTAAGAAGCTAAGAAAAAGCCAGGAATCTCAATGTTCACTTCAGGTATGTGTTCACACACACACACGCACACGCATGCGTGTGTGCGCACTATGTACACACATGTATCAAGTACATACATGCATGCCTGCTGATAACCTATCTGTCCTACTCTTTACACTCTCAAGGGAGAAATTAAAAAAAAAACACTCGAGTTCTTGCTAAGGAGACTGTATCAGTGAAAGATACAGATCAGTGAAAGAAAGCTGACTTTCTCACAGGAGAACAGGAAAGAGAAGAAAACTCAGGAAAGGGACGCTCGTGGTAGGGAAAGAAATTTTATTTCCAAGCTTTTAAGAGAATATTACAAACAACAGAGAGTTTTAAAAAACCCTAAAAACTAGTTTAAAAAAGTACTTGACAGTGTCCATTTAATACCCAAGGATGACATGTCCATTGTGCAATGATAATAAACTCTGCAGGTGACCACCCAGTGGCCTTCCCTGTCAGGGTCCTGATCCATGCAGGTGGGCTCCAATAACAGTGTTCCCTGCCTGGATCCCTGGTGTGCCTGGCTACAGAGAAGGACCAGGGAGCACATAGCACTGAACATGAGGCAAACTGCCTCTTTAGGGAGGGTCCCAAGCAGCAAGGAATACTTAGACTGGTCTCTATTCAATTCCTTGGGGTACACAGGCCAGCTTCTCCCCACACTTTAGCAGCTCTCCTAGGAGACTGAGGTGGGAGGGGTCCTCTGTGTGTGTATGTGTGTGTGCATGTCCATGTGTCCTGTGCCTGTGTCAAGGCCTAAAGAGCATGGCACTGCATTATCCTGGTTGGAGTAGGGGGCTGAATAGTGGGGAGAGTTCCTCCTGGACTTACAGCTTTGAAAGCTGAAGCCACAACACAGAACTGTGCTTGAGATAGCCACAAGAAATTGTGTGTGTGTGTGTGTGTGTGTGTGTGTGTGTGTGCGTGTGTGCATGCGTGCGCATGCGTGTCCATGTCCGTCCTGTAAACATCTTTGGACCAAATCACTATAAAATAAAGTAACAAGGGGCACAGAGCAGAAAGATACCATCTTCTAATCTCTGTCTTTTCTGAGTTTGCAGCTGGGAAGGTTCTTTTCAGAGAAGCCCCTTCTTGCTGACCACTCTCATCAACAACTTTTCTTGAATCATCCCTCTAGGGACCCTAAAGTCCAGTTGAGTCATTGGAATTCTGCTACGTAGCAGAGTGCAAACCCCCTCCCCAAACCAGTGTCCCTTACTAGCCCACAAGGTTCCATCCTCTCCCCAGAGAGAAAACAAAACAAACCTGAAGTTGAGTGATGCAGATGATCAAAGCTCTCCCATGGGTGGCCTTTGCTTTTTCTCTTCACTGCCTGTTTGCCCATCCGTTTGTGCTGCTTTGTGCCCTGCCTCTCCAATGTCTTACTACTGGTAGATCTGGGGGAGGGGGTTCCTTTTCTCAGGGTTGTTTGGCTGGTACTGCTCGCCCTTGTTGAATTTGTGTTGGTTTTTGTTGCTGTTGTGGTTGGAGGATGGGACTGACTAAGAATCACAAGAGCACTCCAGGGTGCAACCTCCCCACTGCTCCCCTCTGCTCCAGGCTCCCCCCAGGCCCACCACTCTCTGCTGGCTGTTAGCTCCAGCCTTCCATCACTGCTTCCTGGGCCCCTCCTCGCAGGACCTCTTTCATGAGATGCACCTGGTCACAGCCTTCCTCTGGGGCCTCTTTTCACACTGTGGTGACTCTCATGACGAGTTCTCTGCCACCCTGGGTGCTCCGCTGTTCATGAGGTCTCAAGTGACTCAGGATGTGCAGGATGGTGTAAGCACAGTGGTGATGGGATACAGGGCCTGAGGGGTGGCTGGTAGCCTGGGTGGGACCCTCCTCAAGAGCAGGGGTGCCTGCTGCCTCCTCTTCTGAGGAGGGGGCATTGGCCTGGGTGGATGAGGAAGTCTGAAGGTTTGTCCTGCCTCCTGACTTTTGGTCCTCCATGTCTTTTGTCTTGTCATAGTTCAGTACTTTCCACTGCTGGTTGACAGCCTGCCAGCGTTTAAAGATGCGGTATACTGAGGGTCCTTCGTGGATGATGAGACCTGAGGCAGCATGGGGAAAAAGAAGAGCAAAGGCTAAGCAAAGAAGGCAAGTCTCTGTCCTTAATTTATACCACACAGATACAGACACTGGGGAAGCTGGGGTTGTACTGGTTTGATTTGTTTTTCAAATTCACCTCCCAGCTCTGAGCCACATGATTCCAAAACTCCTCTAGGTTGCTAGGCTGCATGAGCCACCAGAAGGGAGAAGGTCAAGAAATAACTGGGCATCCACAGGAAATGCCTTTGCTTGCCTCTTCTACTCCATCCTGCCTCCTCTTTGGCTTGACACAATTCAAATTTGATTGAAGCATAATATAATTTCCCCCCCTGTATTATGTATTCATGGCACCTGGTACTTAGCAGGTGTCGAATGAATCATGTGCTTTAAAAGGCAACATAAAAGAAATCCTGTGGGCATTCCAATTATGTGGAATGGCATCTGAAATTCACTGGTTAGCTCTTTGCATAAACAGTCAATGTTACTGGAATACAAACTCCCCTGGCAGAGTGAACAGTCAGGAGTTATATTGACCAAAAGCAATGGGAGCTAGTGGAAAAAAGCTATGCCTGGCAACAAGGAAAAGAATTATCAGTTGAAGGCCTACTGTGTGCCAAGCACTGGGATCCTGCAGGATAGGTTGGCTGGCCAGTGAGACCTAAGGGATTCATGTGTCTCTGTCTCCCTGGCACTGGGATTACAACTGTGTGCTACTACACCTGACTTTTTAAAAGGTGGTTTTCTGGGGATCAAACTTGGGCCTTCATGCTTGCAAGTCAAGTATTTTACCAACTGAGCTATCCTCTCCTCTCCTCCCTAGCAAATATATTTTAGTGTCCCTTTTCCTACCCTGAAATGAAGTTCATAAGACATTATAAACTTATTATGTGTTTTTTAACTCATAGCCTACCACAATTGAAATAAGTAAAAACATAAAACAAAGGGGAAGTCAATTGTAAAATGATACAGATTTCAATATAAATACCGGGGCACAGTTACTTTAGAAAACCTCATTCATTTCCAAGATGCCTCTAAGGAGGTGGTACACTGATCATAAGGATGCTGAAGATGGGAACGGTGGGAGGGAGGATGTGACTGATCTCCATAAAGGACTGTGAGAACAGAGAAGCCACCTGCAGCCAGCAGCACTGAGGGAAGGGGTAGTAAATAAAGAGGGCATGCACTCCAAAGGGCTGGGGCTTCTGAAGGATGAAGGAGCAAAAGTAGTATGTGAATGGTGGCTGGCAGTGAGATGCCCATGGGCCCTATCTCCAGGCCTCATGGAATACAGAGCACGAGAGAAAGAACACCCACCACCAGAGACAGCTAATGGGGAAACGTAATCTCGGAATACAACTGCTTTGATCAAAGGAAGGTGAAAGAAACACACAGAGAGAAGTCACTAATGCTGGCCCATCGGGCCCAGAGGTCATTGTGGAAAGGCTGAGGAGATGGAATAAACAAAACAAGAAAAGAATGATTATTCATAGAATGAGGTGGTCAGAAGGCTGGGCCTGGCTGGGATCTGTGAAAATCCCAGAGGAAGAGCTGGCTCACAGGAGCAATGTGGGTAAATCTCCCTGGCCTCCTCACTACAACAAAGGTTCTGAATGGGAACACTTCAAAGCTCTTCTGCTCCCACACAGATTCTAGGAGAGAACAGTCACCCATTGCCACTTCCTACAGTATCCCAGCAGGTCCTGAAATTACATTTCTTGATGCATCTTCAATGGTACAGAGACAGAGAGAGAGAGAGAGAGAGAGAGAGAGAGAGAGAGAGAGAGAGAGAGAGAGAAAGAGAGAGAGAGAGAGATTCTAGCTCTGGTTTTATGTCACATTTCTCTTAGCACCTTATGAAGGGCAAAATTCATCTCCCTGGGAGGAAATACCCATGTATCCAAATTGTTCCATTAGTTTTAGAGGGAGCATAATTTCCTAAAGATAACCTCTGAATCCCTGATAGGTTCTGGACAAGAAGGGTTTCTCTCTGTCCCCAAGTGTGCCAACCCCTTTTACTTCTGTCCACCCTTGAATGTGTATCTAGGTACCACTGGCATTAAAGCCATTGTTCATCTACTGATCCACATACCTTGCACATTGCTATGAGATTTTCTTCAGATCACAGGCTCTGGCTGAGTCCTGGGAGCCATGGCAACATCAGGAACATCACACAGCCTCACTGAGGAAGAACCTGGACCTGGGCACAGAGAAGCAGGGGCTTCTGGGGCCCAAGTAAACTGTTTCTGGTTAGAATCTCTACTCTTCATTCTTAATTAGCTTTTTGATAAGACAATTCTACTGTGATTGAAGAGGGTGGATTAAATTTTTGGTCTGCGTGCTGCCTTTTAATTGCATAACTATCCAGTGTTCAGACAATAATTAAACCATTTTAATGGATAGATGGCTAAAGGGGACGAAGATATGCTTTTTTTCTAGGTAACACTTGTTTGGCAAAAGTTGGAAAAACACAAACTACCTCTTTCTCATCCAGTCACCTCAGTTTCCTGCTCCACAAATTACTTATTGATTCCTTGCATGGAAGAATTTTTCTTTTTCTTTTTCTCTTTCTTTTTTTTCTTTTTGAGACAGGGTCTTCCTGTAGCCCCAGCTGGCCTGGAACTCACTATGTAGACCAGGCTGGACTCAAACTCACAGATCCATCAGCCTTTGCCTCCTGAGTGCTGGGACTAAATGTGTGCATCACCACGCTCAGCACAGAAGAATGAACAAAACAAGAAAAGAATGATTATTCATAGAATGAGGTGGTCATGCCCAGCACAGAAGAATGTTTTTAAAAATGAGTGGGGCTCATCTGATGGGGCAGGTGATGTGGGCAAGGTTGACAAAGTGGCAAAGAAGGACAGAGTGTGGGAAATGGCAGTGGACAGAGAAAGAGGTTGAATTCAGATGAAGAAAGAAGGCTATTTGTGAAGATAGAGAAGTCATTAAAAAAAATGGGAAGGGTAGAGTGCTTGCCTAGTATGCAGGAGACCCTAGGTTTGAGCCACAGCCCTGCATAAACCAGTGTGGTGGTACACGCCTGTAATTTCAGCACTTGGGAGGTAGAGGCAGGAAAAGCAGGAGTTGAAGGTCATCTTATAGAGAGAGTTAAGGTTTCATGAGACCCTGTCACAAAACAAAAAAGAAAGAAGAGGGGGAGGAGAGGAAGGTAAAATGAGAAATGCAATACATTTTGACTGATTCCTTTCCTGGAGTTTTCTATGTATTTTATTACTAGCTATCTAGTAACTATCGACAATGTATCCACACCTTGGTTGTATTTGTAGAAAATCCAGCGCCAGTTGAATAGACTCTTCATCTTTCTAATGTCTCTCCATCTTTGGGCTCCTCTTCTTCATGTGGTAACGGGCTCCACAGGTTTCTAGACACTGTCATTATCTCATTTCCAGCCATCCTTACCTCCAGCTGAAATGGTCTTTTGCCTAGTCCAAGGGGCTGGGAAAGAAGGCTGGCTACCATGAATGGGCAGTCCTGCTTTCACAGCTCCTCCAATCAGTATCATCATGACAACAAGTTCTTGAAACAGCACTCCAGTTTTCCCTTGGTGCATTTTGGCCATTGGCTTTCTGCTGAGCAGAGAGATATGACCCAATGTTGTCTTTTTCTGAGAGCCTGCTCTGTGTTTATCTGAGCCCCTGCCAAGGGACAGAACACTGCTTCCTACCATGTGTGAGAAGACCAAGAAGTCTATAGAAAAGCATCCAATCCCCTCAGAGATCCCAGAATCCCCCCACCCCCATCTCCTTCTAATATCTTGGCTTAAGTGTAATAAAAGTTGTTGACAGTTCTACATTTCAAATTTAGGTGTGCATCAGAATCTTGAGAGTGCTTGATTCCTGGCTTCCCCACCGGAGTGTTAGACTCAGTAGGTCTGGGGCCAGGCCTGAGAATCTGCATCTCTAAGAAACCTCAGGTGATACTGATGATGCCTATAGATGGCCTCTACTGAGCTGCACTGCCTAGACACAGTCCTTGTCCCTGTCCACTACTGCACAGAAAGCAGTACATTTTATTAAAAAGAAAACAAAAGCCGGGTGTGGTGGAGCATGCCTTTAATCCCAGCACTTGGGAGGCAGAGGTAGGCGGATCTCTGTGAGTTCAAGGCCAACCTGGTCTACATAGTGAGTTCCAGGACAGCTGGGGCTACAGGGAGACCCTGTCTCAAAAAGACCAAAAAAGAAAAAAGAAAAAACAAAACAAAACAAAACAAAACAAAACAAAAAGGCTTAGTTGGTAAAGTCCTTGCCATACAAGCATGAGGAACTGAGTTTGGATCCTCAGCATCCATGTAAAAAGCAAGGCATGGTGGCAGGCACTTGTAATCCCAGCTCTGAGGATGTGGAGATAATAGCACCCCTGGGGCTTGAAAGCCAAGTGGTATAGCTGAAGTGGCAAACTCCGGGTTCAGGGAGAGACCTCAGAGAGCAGAAGAGTGCCTGCCATTCACAAGCCTTGAAGCTTTAGTAAGGGACTTGCTCTTTATGAGTCTAAGTTTCTCATCAGCAAATTAGAAATGATATGGCTTTCCTCACAAAGCTGTTGTGAGACCAGATGAGGTAAGGATTCCTGAGTTCTGCACCCAGCATGCTTTACCAGCAAGGCCACATGAGATGGATTGTTGGAGGGGAGACCACAGGGCACTCATCTCTTCTGCCTCTTTCATTGCCAACCTGTTCCCATCACAAGCACCTGCTCTTCTATGGAACTGTTCTCATTCCTCATCCTCAGGCTGAGTCATTGTTTGTAGAGCAGTTATACAGAGCTGATTCTACAGGTGTGGGGACAAGCTCTCCTTTTTGGGTCCCCCCTCCCACCACCATGGCCTTCAGTGCTGTCCTTTGAGGGCACCCTCTTCCCCTGAAGACTTCTTATATTGGTTACTTTTCTCATTACTGTGATCAAGTACCTAACAAGAAGCAGTTTAAGGGAAGAAGGATTGATTTTTGGCTTATGGTATAAGGGGATATGGTATAGCATGGGAGGAAAGGCATGGTATACCACACAAGGCAGTTGGTTGGTCACACTGTATCCACAAACAGTAAGTAAAATACAGACAGGTAGAGGGGCCAGGCTATAAAGCCTCAAGGCCCACTTCTGGTGACCTACTTCCTCCAGTAAGACTCCATCTCCTAAAGATTCCTCGATCTTCTGATACAGTGCCACCAGATGGGGATAAAAAACACAAACACATGAGCTTATGGGGGATATTTCGTATTCAAAGCACAATACGTCCCCACTGTCAGATAGCTGTGGGGTGGGTTCTTGTGTTTTTTATGAAGCCCACTGTGGCCACTCACATTCCAGATTGTACCCCTCAAAGACCCTGCAACCCTCAAAGACCCAGCCCTGGGCACTTCAGACCCAGGCAAAGCCTTTCTGAAGGAAAGCAGTGAAGTGGGAATGAAGTGAGCTGCATGCAATAGTACTGAGTAGGGGAAAGAAAATTTGGAGCTCCCAATGTGCACTGGTCTCACTGAGGGGCCCATTTCTTGAAATGTCTATGAAGTTCCATCCTGAGGCCCTGGAGGTTGTTCTGTAAGAGTTCCTTTGTGAGACTTGGAGCACTTATTTTATGGACATGAGGCTTGGCATTCTTCAGCCACACTGGGCAGTATCAGGAGATACTAGGAGATGATGATGATGATCAGTGATGGCAAAGGTCATGGTGAGAACAGTCAGCATTTTATGAGTGCTTACAATATTCTGTCACTCTAAAAGGGCTTTGCAAAATAAGTGACTTCTCACAAACCCTGTGAGATAAGCCATATTATCTCTTCTTGATAGAAAAGAAAATTGAGCTCAGAGAGGCTTAATGTTTTGTCCAAGGACATAGTTTGTCCATGAAGTAGGACATCACCCTAGATTCATCTGAAACAGATCAGTACCATGTGTCTGGGGCTGCTTCCTCCCCTCTGGGTTGTGTGCGTACTCCAAACAACTATAAAGAAGGTAGCTATTTTTAAAAACTGTGTAAATGTTTATGTAATCTCTATTAAAATTCATAATAAGCTCTCTTGAGTAACATGTGTTTTAATATGTATTGCATTGTTTAGCAGTTTTAAAGATGTAGGCTTTAGTGTCAGGTGAAATTGTATTCTAGCTGGAAGAGCTCAGGTGGTTCACCTCTCATTCTTGGTTTTCTCTTCAGGAAAACGGGCATTGTAATAGCAGCTATATCATACAGTTGTATGAAGTAAAGAATATAATAAAGTCAAAGCACAGGAGGCACTTTTCACAGTACTTAGAACATAATGAATAAGAAATGCTAGTTATTATTTCATCATCATTATCAAATAAATATCATGGGACCTCATCTTACATAAGCAATGGATAAGTAAGTATAGCTGGCTACTTTGAGTGTTGCTGGAGATGCCAGAGTGGAGAAGTCTCCTCCTCTTTTCCTGGGGGACATCTTCATGCTCCTCAGGTACAGCAAGGCAGCACTTCACATGTATTACTAGAAATTTATAAAAGTTGTTTAGTAGGCAAACACGGCAAAACTCCATGTTATGGTTTGGATCTGCAGGCTTTCAGTCTCCAGCTGATGGCACTATTTTGAAGGCTGGGGAGCCTTTGGGAGGTGGGGCATGGCTGGCAGAAGTAGGTCATGGGGAGGAGAGCTTCGAAGGTTATAGCTGCCACTGCTCCCAGCCTGCTTTCTCTGTTTCCTGTCTTCTGCCATATGAACAAGCCTCCACCACATGTACCTACTACCATGGATAGAGGTCACTCCCACCTCAATACCCTCCCTTCCACGATGGAATAACTGTATCCTCTAAAACCTTAAGTCCAAAATAAGCCATTCCTCCCTTACGTTGTTTCTGTCAGGCATTTTGGCTATAGTACTGCAAAACAGAACTAACATACTCTATATCTCCTAAGATTTTGGTCTTCTGAATTCTTTGAGACTTTAGCAGATTATACTTGGGAGCTAGGGTGTTTTCTCCTATCAGAAAACTAGCCTCTCAGACTATTGCTGGAAATTTCTCAATGGGATACGCTTTCTGTGATAGAGATGGCTAGAAGTCCACCAAAAATCTACACTGTCCTTTCATATAGAGTTGCCACCGAAGTGATGACATTTCCTAGCCCCTTTCCCCAGGAGGGATCGGACAACCCTCAGTGAATGTGAATGAATCAGGCCAAAGTTTAAGAAACAAGTAATGAAGGAAAAGTGTTGGTCTGTTTTTTACTAGATAGAAATAAAAGGCTTAAAAAGTCCTAGAGGGCTGTGTAGCTACAAAGTTGAAGGAGCCTGGGTCCCTGAATCACTGTGTGAAGGAGAATCTCACTGCTTAGGAACCTCTGTTGGGTTAAACCCCTGACAGTTGGGGGCAGCTGGTTGCTGACGTTACCCTAACAAATACACCTTCAATACTAGGTTGGAAGTCATAGGAGAAGAGCAATTTGTAGCTTGATGGCTTGTTTCATGGGGTCCCCAAAATATATTACCTGTTTTGAACATGTATATTATATATCCAACTGAGTTGGCTATTCCTAACCACAAAACCTTCACTGACAGACATATCACTCCTGAATCTATCTGATGCTAGAGAAAATTCCTATGGGGTGTTCCTGAAATATTTTGAGCTTTGTCAGCGTATCTGGAACAAGTGAAGTGCCTCCCATAGCACTCCTGTGAAGTGGGTAGTGCTTACTTGGCAAATCTGCTTCTAAATCCATCACTGTCACCCTTGAAGCATCCAGCAGCCTAGCTGTGGAGAGAGGTGGTCATGCATAAGAAGCCAAGATATGAGGTAACATTAATCCAGAAATTGGACAGACAACTTACAGATAAAAGAATATAGGGCCAGGCGTGGTGGCGCACGCCTTTAATCCCAGCACTTGGGAGGCAGAGGCAGGAGAATCTCTGTGAGTTCGAGGCCAGCCTGGTCTACATAGTGAGTTCTGGGACAGCTGGGGCTACAGGGAGACCCTGTCTCAAAAAGACCCCCCCAAAAAAGACTATACACTGAGCATCCTCTTGCCTATTTATGAAGCTGATACATCTCATGTCTAGTCCAACATTATTGGGGATCCCAGGTAATTACAGTTATTACTCTTTGAGAACTCTACCATTATTTCACTATGTGAATCACTTCTAAATCCTAGGATGGAAGGAACCCAGAGGTTATTAGGGTCAACACTCTCATCTTATAGATGAAGAAACCATTGTACAGAGGAAGCAGTTTATCTATGGCCATACAGATTATTAAATCCGGCATATTTTTCCTGGACTCTACTGCACCAGGCTGCCTCTGCTCTCTTTTCAGTTTCCTAAGTAGGGAATTAACAGGCTTCATAGGGAGAGTCATTTCTAGACAGAAAGAGTTAATGTGAATAAAAATTAGGGTTTTAAAATCCTTTATTTATTTATGCTGGTCATGGTGGTACATCCCTTTAATCCTAGCACTTGGAAGGCAGAAGCAGGTAGATCTCTGTGACAGCAAGGCCAGCTTGGTCTACATAGTGATTTCCAGGTTGGTTGGGGCTACAGGGAGCCCCTGTTTCAAAAAAACCTAAAGCAGTTTTTAAAAATTTATTGTGTGTACCTATGTCTGTATGTGTACATGTGTGCCAGAGTATGCATGTAGAAGTCAGAGGACATCTTGTAGGAGTCACTTCTCTCCTTCTACCATGTGGGGCCCAGAGATTGAGCTAAGGTTGTCAGGCTTGGTGGCAGGTACTTTACCCCTGAGCTATCTCACCAGCCCTAAAATTAGGTTTGGAAAAAAAATGTTTTATAAACCTTGTCCCTATCCCTGCCCATTTAAATCTCTGTATCTTTAAAGACAGGGGCTAGACATCTACATATCATAAGATGGAACCTCAAGGGATGACACAGAGAAGAGACTTTAACAAAGCTGTTTCTATAATTTTAATGACTGCCATAATATTTCTTTGTTTTAAAGGTTTGAAAATAATCTGAGAAACAATACCTTTCTTCCTTCCCCTTAACCTCCTCCACTCATAACTGAAAAACATACATGACAAGGATGTCGTCCTCATTTTTGCAGAGCTGACCTTTTTTCAGGGTTGACTTTTTGATGGCCCATCTCTTAGGTTTGTGGAGTGGAAAAAAAAAATCTTTTTGGTGCTAAAGCCCTTAATTAATTTGCTCTTGTTAAGTCCTAATAACTTGACCCACTGGAGCAGAGAATGCCCCATTTGTTTGCTGGGAGGCTCTGTCAACTTCTTGGGTATAGAAGACAGCATCATTAGAGATGACAAAAGAGCAGGCAGGTGGAACAAGGCTATCAGATATAATCAGATCTCAGTGAGAAGAGGCAGGTGGGCGAGGGAACCTAGAACCTTCAAAAAAGATGCTGCTAGAAATAAGAGCTGATTGTACGAAGAACCCCAGTTCAGGCTCTGCATCTGCCTTGGCTGTACCTGGATTCAGATTGTGGTAACAGCTGGTAAACCTTTGTTCAGTGCTGAGTAAAGGGGACTTCACTCTGATCAAGTGCTTCCGACCCTGGTCATTGATATTTTTGAGTGCTTACCCTTTACATGTGCCATCTTAGTCCTCCTCTCAACAACCCTCCAGGGATGCTGTTGTTACACTGCTTCACAGAGGAGGAAAGAGAAGCAAAGAGAGGGTGTACAGATCACTCAAGGACACATGGCTAACAAGAAACTGAACAAAGTATGGCCCTGGGCTCTAGATCATTCCGTCTTGTTACTCCTGCCAGTCTAGACTACCCCCCCACCCCCCCCACACTCTGGGATTAGAGACCCAGTTCCTCCTCAGTTCCCATTCTGCCTCCATCCATCCCTTAAATGTTTACTATAACCTCTCCTCTGTCCTTAGTCACATCTTCTCTGGACAGTCTTCCTATATTAGCTCATCAAAGCCCACAGCTTTGGCTCTTACTGTTGACCTCCAAATCTGATCAAGTCCTATTCAACTTCCAACAGAATCCTGAGCATATACTAGAGCTTCTTGCCCTCCCTTATCTTCTCCCTTTTTCCAATCAACCACCAGCTCTTGCTAGGACTGGCCCAAAGCCCTCAACATCTTCATTTACCTCATAGGAAGGGGCCACCTGTATACTATGAAAGGCCTTCTTCCTTTCATTTCCCTGAAAGAAATCTTCTCTGGCATTGCTTTCCAATCCTTGTAGGCTACAAGGATGTGTTTCTCTTGATTGTAGACTCTGGGCCTAGGACCTGGCCTTTGCCCCTCTGCCTGGATCTTAAGCTTAGTATGGTTCTTTTGTTTTGGTATCTTTGACAAAGTATAACCTTGGATCCCTTTTGTTCTATACTATCTGCCTCATTCTCATGTTTAGCACTGGTAACCTATTCCTACTCTCGCCAGAGCCCTAGGCTCCTACTGCCTGGGAAGGGGTCCAGACAGTTCCATCAATTCTACATGCTATGTGAGTCTCAAGGTCATCTCTACACCTTCCTGCTGAGATTATTACAAGGATAGGATTCTTTCACCAAGCCTCCTTGGGGTTCCCAAGTAGAGTCAATAGCCCCATGTTCTGCTCTGCCTTCCTCTCTGCCTCTACATATACCTTTCCCCATCGAGTTGGAGTGTGTTTGCAGACTCTGAGCTCTTGGAAGGAATGTCTCATTTGTCTCTCATAACATTTCTTGATGTGGGGAACAAAACAAGGCAGCCAATAAATGCTATTGAAGGAATGGGCACAATCATCTCAAGCCCCTATGACCTAGGTTCATCCTCCTGGGACTCACTTTTGTATCCAGACCTCAGTACCAGCCCTGATTTTCTGAGCGTCAGTGATTCCTTCCTCCACCTCCTCCACGTGATATAAAATCCCATGAGCAGGTGTTTCAGTGTGTGTACTCAGTGTCCTCTCAATATTTTTGTATGAATGGATTTCCCAAGTCCATGTTAATCAGTGCACTTAGCTTTCCCTAACTCAAATACCTTTCACAAGAGATTATCATAAGAAAATAAACTATACAAATTTCATCAGAATTTCTGAAGCCTCTTTCGCCACTGATATGAAAACAGCACTGTTTAAAAAAGAAGGTGCTTTGGTGGCACATGCCTTTAATCCCAGCAATTGGGAGGCAGAGGCAGGCGTATCTCTGTGAGTTCGAGGCCAGCCTGGTCTCCATAGTGAATCCAGGCCAGCTAGAGCTACAGGGAGACCCTGTCTCAAAAAGAACAACAACAACAACAAAAAAAGGTGCAACAATGGCTAACCTCCTGAACCTTGAACACAAGAGAGGAACAAATAGGGCCCTGTGAACTTCCAGTTGCTTCTGGTGGTTATGACTGGGCTAATTTCCCTTCAACCTGCCTCCCTCAATATTGCCTCCTGTGTTGCAATATCGCCAATTTCATAGGGCAATCAAAAAAAAAAAAAAATAGGCAGTAGAAAGTGCCCTAGAATTAAGTCAGAGGTTTATGGTCTCATCCTTAGTTGGCTTAGCTTGTAAACTAGAGTACAATTACTCAAAGCTTTTACTCATTTGTGAAATAGGGATCCCTGCCCTGCTGATCTTTGAGAATTTTTGTATATTCATCACTTCTTTCAAGGGATTTTTTTTGGTTTGTTGTGTCCTCATCAACTTACATTTGGTTTTCACAGCAGCATGCATTGGTCTAGGAGTTTAAGACTAAGCCAAAAGATACTTTGTGTTTGGGGCCAGCTTTTGTCATGAAATACATAACTCATTCATATGATCAACTCCAGAGTCACTGACCTCAACCCTGGAGGTATGTTGCTATGATGAAGAACCCGGAAATCCCTGGTTACTACTTCAGGAAAAGTCCTTTGATGAGAACTAAAGACCGTTCTCTGGGAGAGTCTTTGCTTTGGGTTTTTTCAGTAACGACTTATGGTCCTAGAAGCCAGCTGGCTAAAGGTAGCCATGAGTGAGATAGACATGGTTTCATGAGCAGCAAGCAGACTATCCCGTCTCACCTCCTCTTGGTTTCATGACAGACAGCATCAACACTTGGCTTCCAGTGGTATCTCCCCAGACTTCCTTCCACTCCCATGAACTCTCCCTTGGCACACTACTCCAACCAGAAGGTAAATACATGTTTAAAGATTCATCAAGACTATTTAAAGTTTACTTGTATTCCTTACTATCTGTTGTCATTTAGTAGTCTTAGGGAACAAATTGTTCATGATGTCTGGAAAATAGGGACAATAGAGAAACTCACAGCAGCAGATGGTTTGATTCTTCTCTTAGCCTTTTTGAGCTAATACAGTGCTAGGCTCGTTTTCTTCTCTCCTCATAAATTATTTTTAAATCCAGGTGTTACATTGCTTCATTCAAGGAGCTTGGGACTAAGGATATGTATTCTTTTACTCAACATTTTATTTCAACCAACATTTTCAGGGGCCCCTGGAAACTGTCTCAGGTTGCTCTTGAGTCAAGAGATGAGACTGGGCTAGGAAGGATGTGTGGAGTGTGGCAAGGATGCTCCTGCAGAAGTAAGCCTGACTTGCCATCCTACATTCTCTAGACTGGTGACAAGTGTGCTTTCTGGCTAATCTGAGTGACTACTTGAGACTGGAAATAAAGATATCCTTGGTGAGCATTGCAGTTCCACCTGATCCTCTCTCCAGAAAACTCTAAAAGGCAGACGTTTTTACACCCAACCAGTGTAGCAATTTTCCTTCTATTAGGCACTTCAGAGGAAGAACAACTGAAACCGAATTTCTTCCTTAAAACCACCATCATCACCACTGGTCATCATCACCACAATGAAAACCATAATGGACACAACCACAAGAATCTACTTGTGAGTTCCTACTGCTGTCTATCACCTCCTGCTCCCTTCCCTAGGCCACATGCCACTCTCTGTTTTATTTAATATCATAGCATTTTCTCCTGTGGACAGTCATCCTGTCCTAGGAAAACTGAACAAGAGTCCTACTCTCCTGCTCAAGTCTGCCTATGACAAAACTTTCAAGATCAGGGGTTCACAATCTGAAAACTGAGAAGAATAATTTTTGAACACAGAGATATGCTCAGAAATGGAATTAACTTCAATTATAACCAATAAAATGTTAGAGGAGTCTGAATTCCTTTTTTTAAATTTTATTTTATGTGTATGAGTATATTGCCTGCATGTGTAAGTGCACCCATTGTGCAATGCCCATGGAGGTCAGAAGAGGGTGTCAGATCCCCTGGATGGTTGTTAGTTGCCATGTGGGTGCTGGGAATCAAACCCAGGTCCTTTGCAAGAACAGTCAGTGCCCTTAACTGCTGAGCCATCTAGGAGTCTGATTTAAAGGTGAGATAGTCTACATGCCAGTCTATCTGATCACTTTTGGAACTGCCCCAAAGCCTCTGGATTCCTTATGCATTCCCTTCCCATCTAATGTCAGCTTCCCACACTGTCACTGGATTGTCTGTGCAGAATGGATAGATTGAGGGCTGGCTTTACATCCAGGAATTTTCTATTCCTTTACCCCTCAACAGGGAAGAAATGAAAACCCTCAATATTCACTATACTTGGCTTTTCCCAGAAACTGGAGATCTGAATGACACATGTGTATTAGAGACATAGAAGAGGGCCAGGAGAAATAAGCAGAGACCGGGGAGCCCAGAATGAAGCAGGAAGAGAGAGAGAGAGAGAGAGAGAGAGAGAGAGAGAGAGAGAGAGAGAGAGAATGATAATCTGGATTTTAATATCTCTCCTCAGAGAGACATGTTTGGAGCAGTAGAGATCATAGCTCCACATAAACCAAAGCAAGAGTACCAGGATAGGGAGGGCTCAGAGCCTCAAAGAGCTGGGCTGTTCACACGAGCTCTCTGTGAGTAGGCTCAGGTGCACCTGAAGTCACAGGTGGCACTTGTAGTTATTCTGTCCATTAACTAATGGAAAGAGCACTGAACTGTGACTCAGGAGACCTTGCTTCTAATCCTAGCCAAGAACATTGAGCAGATCCCTTCCCCTTTCTTAGCCCTCATTCTCTTAGCTATGAAAAAAAGGGAGTTATCCTGAATGATTGCATGGTCTCATCTCTGTTCAATTTGGTCCTCAACTCTGTGAAACCCTGAGTGCCAGGTGGTATTTATGCTTCTCTCTCCTGCTGATGTTCCCCACAGAGAAGGGAAGTATACTTCCTGCCCTATAGCCACACTGATGTTGGTCCTGTTGGTGATTTGCTCTGGTTAATGGGCTATGGACAGAAGGGACAGTGTGCTAGGTCTGAGCAGAAGCTTTGAGAGGCATTACAAATTTCAGCCAGCTCTGTTGTGCTCCCACACTTGGTTTGGCTAGGAAAAGAGCATTCTCCAGTAGCCCCAGCTCATTTAATCTGGCTTCAAACATGAGGGGACACTGGGAAAAGGCCCAATGCTCAGCCTGAGGCTAAACACAGCCAAGCCCAGCAAAGCCTTGGTCATCTCACAAGCCCATAAGGGGAATAAATATTTATTGTAAGAGACTGTGATTCTTTTTTTAAAAAAATTATTCATTTTATTTTATGTGTATGAATGTTTTGCCTGCATGTATGTAAGTGCACCCATGTTGTGCAAAGCCTGAGAAAGCCAGAAGAGGCCTCACATCCCCTTGAACTGGAGTTATGGATGGTTGTTAGCCACCACGTGGCTGCTGGGAATTGAACCCAGGTCCTATGCAAGAACAGCCAGTGGTCTTAACTGATGAACCATCTCTCTAGTCCCAGGACTATGATTCTGTAGAACTGTTTATTACTGAAGCCAAAGCTAACTAATACACTGCAGGACAGGAATGGCTCATAGAAGCACACCTCAGGACTAACCTAACACCTGCCTGAAGGAGAACAAAGGACAGCTGGAGAAAGGATACTATCCTCTATTCCCCATTCTATGCCAGAGCCATGGCAATGCTCTATATGGAGACACACCTGGCTTTTGGCATCAACAACCTCAGTAAGGGTAGTAAAGGGGTTTGTTGGGAGGGGCGAGCAGATTAGAAATACTCCCTATTCACAGTCCTCTTCCACAGTCTTCCACACCTGGACTGTTTCTCCCATTGTCTAGATACCATAATTAAAAGCTCTTGAATCCAGTGTTGATATATTGAATTAGTTAGCTTAGAGAGGCAGTATAAATTGGCTCAGATAATTTTACAAGGTCTGGCATTACTGGTCCATAGCTGCTGTGATCAGCATGCTAGTCTCCAGGCCTTTTTGATTCCCAATACTAAAGGATCTCAGAGAAATTCACATCACCAGCATCTCAGCCAAAGTCTAGCCAATAAATGTTTTCTTGCCAAACAGAGCAATGTAGCCTATGTGATGTAATACACATACTAGAGAAGACCACCATAGTCCTTCTATGCTCAAAGGACTGTGACCTGAGGATTCAATGAGAGTTACAGGTGAGGATGTTTGGACAGTGCTAAAGCATGCTTCACTTCACTTAGAGTAACCAGGGTAACCAGGGCTGTTTCCACCTTCTCACTCCCACGGACCAAGCTTTCGTAGTAAACAACCACAACCATCTGTTGAAAGAATCCGTACCCAGCCTGCTACCAACCAAGGTAGAAAAGAGGGGTAACTTTGATTTGAAGATTGGATAAGGCAAAAAGCGGGAACTAAAGTAGTAGGTCCCCACTTTTTCCTAAAACACTAAAGCCTTTTTTAAAAAAAAATATTTTATTATTTTTATTTTATGTGTATGAGTGTATTGCCTGCATGTATGTGAGTGCACCCGTGTCATGCAATGCTGTGGAGGTCAGAAGAGGGCTTCGGATTCCCCTGGAACTGGAGTTAAGGACGGTTTGTAGCGGCCAACTGGGTGCTGGGAGTTGAACCTGGGTCCTCTGCAAGAGCAGTCAGTGCTCTTAACTGCTGAGCCATCTCTCCAGCCCTAACACTAAAGCCTTTTGAACAAAATCTTATTTGTAATATGTAAAAAGTCCAGAAGTTTATGGTAAAGGAGGTGTGAGGCAGAGCCTGTCTGTGCAGAATTCTATCTCCCAAAGATGGCTCCTGGAGCTGTGTGTGGAACTGCAGCCTTACATATAGTTTGAAAACCACTGGACTCGAGAAATTTAGGACACTGGAATAGGCTTATAGAAAAATAAAAAGGCAGGGTCTGGATATGGCTTAGTCAGTAAAAGTGCTTGCCTAACAAGTGTAAGGATCCCCAGAATGCATGTAAAAACCCAAGTGTGGTGGCATGTCTACAATCCCAGCAGTGCTGAGATGAGAGGCAGAGACAGGTGGGGCTTGTGGCCATTTTGGCCCACATGGAGAAGTGCTGGGACAATGAGAGACCCTGTCTCAAACAAAAGGTGGAAGACAACTGAGGAATGAACAACACCTGAAATTGTCCTCTGACCGCCACCCATACAAACACAGGTACTGTGCACACACAAACCCTCACACACACATACATCTTACCCAAATGAACAGAGAGAGAGAGAGAGAGAGAGAGAGAGAGAGAGAGAGAGAGAGAGAGAAGCAGATCTCATAGTTACTACTGGGTATTTTGCTTTATAGACATGTATAGACAGCCTTGTAGGGCGTATGACTAAGAAGAAGCCTTCCACACCCTACCTGAGGCCGATGAACCTCAGAGGCAAGCCTTATCCTTGTTTTCAACTGGGAAAGACAGATTTTGCTTAGGAAAGATTTCAATCTTCCTTCTTTGCCCCATCTCCTTTCCTTCCCCACCCACCTCTCAAGTCTAAGCTGTGGCTTCTCCCAAACTTACAGGTCTCAAGGCCAGTGCACTTCTCCTTGGCCATCCAGTAACAGGGATCCTGAAAGGTCTATCCATTTCCTTAGCACATAGCTCATCATGTCTCATGGAGACAAGCCCCCAGACCCACCTATGCACACCACGTCCATGAAGCCATACATCCCATAGCAGATCTGGAAGAGGAGGTCTTGGCGCTGCCATTTTGCTGAGGGACTGAAGGTTGACCAGATGAGCCAAGAGATACTGGCAATGAGGAAGAGGGAACCCAAGATGGCAGCTGCAATCTGAACCTTCTCGATGACGGTCAGGGAGATGGCCTGCCACTGTTGAAGAGAGAGTGGTAGATTAGCTGCTTGAGTGGCCTCATCTCATTCCCCCCACTCTTCTGCTCTAGAAGTTCACCTCTGATATAGAACTTAAATCAGGGCTTCTCAACAATGGGCAGTTTGCAGCTTTACATTGTATTTTTGATGTCATACAAAATGATCAGACATTATGATAAGGAGGGACTCCAGGCAGGCATGGATGAGGAGAAGACCCTTGTACTTGATTTTGATAGATATAGAAATGCAAAGGAGAAGCAGATAACAACATGCTTGTGTGGATACTATTCCAAGGCCCCAGAATATTCTTTTTAGAACAACACAGTTGATTTCTCACTAATGGGGGCCGAGACAGCACATGTCTTTTTTTGTCTGCTTTGCATACCATTTAATACACATGCTAGAGATTACCAATTTGACAGACAAGGAGAGGACACAGGATATGGAAGTGAGATAAGGAAACTGTTCATAATACATTGACTATTTTAACACTGATTTTCTTCCTTTCCAAAATAAAAAAAACAAAACACTGTACTTAGAGCAGCATTGATGATTGGGTTGAAGGCTGGAGTGTGGGTAAGTTTCAGCTCTGGAATTTTATTATTCTATGCTTTATCTATGTAATACTGTCCTAAATGAGCCATGAGTTGGATTTTAGTTTAGAATGCCTTCACTCAACTAATATTTCTTGACTATTTTCTAAGTACCTGGCCACTATGCTAGGTGCTAGAGATAAAACACTGGGCGAAACCACAGAAAGCCCTTGCCCTAGATGTCCATAGCCTAGGGAACACACAGCCCTAATAATTTACATATGCAATCCATTATGGATTTGCATAATGTGCTGTAGGGAACACCCCCAGGAAGCACTGCAGCCTTCCACCTGCCAACAGGGACCCTCTCTCTTCTCTTGCCATCCATGGCCCAGATAAGACCGATCAGTAGCCTCCATGGAATAGTAACCATTCGAAAACATTGCTCTTCTCGTCCAAATGTAGGATATGGGCCTTAACATTTAATTACACAGATTTCATCCTATTAAAAGGTATTAGGCCTTTAAATTTTCCAGTGCTTTCCTAGCCTAGGGTTACACATAACAAAGGAATTTGCCTTATCATACAGATTTCTCTCATCTCCAATAAACGTTTTTCCAGGGCCAGCCCCACTGCCTGGTAAAAGGTTTCTAACTGACTTTCTCTAACCTCAGAGGCAAGCCTTATCCTTGTCTTCAACTGGGCAAGATAGGTTTGCTAAGGAATGATTTTAATCTTTCTTCTTTGCCCTGCCTCCTCTCCCCACCTACTGCTCATGTCTAAGCAGTGGTCTCTTATGAATTCAAACTCAGTACATAACCGCTTGGCTTTGCAGTGGAAGGGATTCTGAGGGATCGGTCTGTTTCCTTAGTATATTGCTCTCATTTCTCATGGAGATAAGCCCCCAGACCCACGTATGCATACCACAGGTGAGTTTTTTTATCAGATGCCTGACAGGTTCCTTCCTCCCTCCTCAGTGAATAAGCAGAGAATCAACATTATAAGCCCAGGAGGGATGATGTGTGGTGGTGCTGGTAGGGCACTATGGTGATTGTATTGGGATCTTTGTATAGAGGGGAAACTAGAAACAAGCCCCCATACCCACTCATGCACTACAAGTGAGTATTTCATTTCTATCATTGAGGCACCAATAACCCTCATCTTCTGCTCCTCCAGAATCCCAAAGTTCCTACCAGCCCCAAGCCACCTAACGAGCCTGACAGGGCCCCTGTCCACAGAGTCAAGCATGATGAAGAAGGAGGAGCATGGGGTGCTGTGGACAAGAACTCCTTCCTGTCCCATGTGAGCCTCCATGGACGTAGAGGGCATATTTCAAGGAGAGAGCAGAGAATCAGAGTGTTCTAGTATCTCACAGGAAGGCCGGGAGGGGAAAAGGACATCAGTGGTATCTGGTGCCACCAAACACCTGGAACCCTGGTATCTCATTCTAAATGAGGTTCTTATTCTGAAATCATGAGCTTTTCTCCATCCTGTAAACCCCAGTCCTGCAGCATCAGTGAGTGGAGATACAAAGGAGTAGACTGCGAAGATAAGATGTTTTGTTCCTTAAACTAGGAAGGGGCACCAAGCAAGGGGTCAGAGGACCCAATTCCAGTTGAACTGTGTTCTAAAACTTGCTAAGTATGAGTAAGAAATCAATAAATCATGAAGACTGTCAATTTTTCCTTCTGTAAAGATGGAAGTAATTGGTCCCTCCTACTTCATAGAGTATCATGAAAGTTAAATGTCAAACCAGGACTTTGAAGGGTGTTCTTTACTATGTTTCAGCAAAATTACATACGAACTTGTCAAGGCATGGTTAGTCTAAGTGTGCCTGGGTAGAGGTTAGGAGCCTAGACCCAGGAGTCAGGGTTCCTGTTGCAGTCAGGAATTCTACCACTTTGTTAGCTATGTTCACAAATGCCTCTGTGCCTCCATTGTCCAAGTGCATTGGGAATAATAACAGTACACACTTTGTTGAGTTATTTCCAAGTTATATTTGATAATATATGTGAATAGAACACTAACTGGCACTTAACAAGCACTAACTAAATGTTCATTAATACCATAGTCCTCCTTCATCTGAGGGGATGCCTTTCAAGGCCCTGAATCAATATCTGAAACCTCAGATAGCAGTAAACCCTATATCCAAAGGCTGTGGTAACTTCATGACAGTTTCTCTGATAGCCAAGATGGCTACTAAGTGACTACAGCATACATAGCTTGGATTCTATAAACAAAGGGATGACTCACATCCTAGGTAGAATGGATCAGAAAGACATGGTATTTTCTCACACTACTCAGAAGTACATGGTATTTTAAAATCATGAATTATTTCTGAAATTTTCCATTTAATATATTTGGGTGGCAGTTGGTCATGGTTAACTTTGGAGAAGGTGGGACTACTGAAATTGCTGTTTAGAGGTAGCAAAGAATAGGAAACAGTCAGTGGAGCCTTGAGACCCACAAAACTGTGACTCCTTTTTCAATAGCTTTTCTAGATAAAACACTGCTTCTGGAAGGTCACTGATATGATGTCCCATAGTAAATAGTTGTGCTATTTCTTACAACTTTGCATGCTGCATGAACCAGAAGGTGAGGGGGCCAAGAGACCTGGGAAGGAACCTCCCTACTCTGATAGCAGATCCCCATCCATTACTCTGCTGGCTTCTAGTCAAACCTGCCACCCAAACTTCTACTGCAAATAGTCCAGCTGGGCTATTGGAGCAGAGGGTGCCTACTGTAGCTGATCAGACAGTTGTCACACATGTAGCTAGGCCAGAGGAGCTCAGGGCACACACTTGGGACAATTTAGGCCACAAATACACAACCATGCTTCTAGGTCAAACTACTTCTGTATGGAAAAGTGAACTGGCATTTACTGAGCACAGACCATTGCATTCCGAGGACCAACAGAAGCAGAGGGATGCCCAGTGTCTAGAAGCTCATAGTTGAAGTCAGGATAGTAACTTGAAAAGAGACTAAGAGACCGATATTGCCAGTACTGTCATTTGCTTATCTGACATAGGATTAGAATAACCTTTTCCACCCCCAGAAAAAAAAGTTATACCTGAATGATTTTTTTTCATTATATGAATGAAAGGCAAAACCAAGATGGGGGCGACTTGGGGTGAGTTCATAGATTTGAGATCTGACCTTTCCTGAGGCTCGAGTCAGCTGCAAAGGAAGGAGGGTGTTAATGCACAGAGACCTCTGATGCACCCAGAGGACATGGAATCAACTGTTGTGTGGCACTGCTGTTTTAAGACACGTCAAGATTTCAAATGAATGACTGACAATGGAACCAGCAACTGGGAGGGGCTCACCATCAAGATGGCTGAGATGCCTAGCACTTTTGACGCCACCTGCCAGAAATGCCCACTCACCTTGGTGCCCCCCCTCATTTCTGAGCGTGCCCTATGGAGACCTCTACCAGGTGTTTCTATCTGCCTCCCATGCAAAGACCCCAGGATAATCACTATACCCTGCCAGGGCTTGCAGGGGTGACTCTCTGCCCCACTCACAGAGGAGGGGGAACTGTCAAGCATCTGGGTTCTCCACCCTCATCTTACGGGCTAAGTGATTGCATGGCAGCTTAATTGGTTAATCATGTGTATGTGGAGGTATTTTCAGAAGCAGAATACTCTGTGTGTCTGTCTGTCTATTTTGTGTGTGTGTGTGTGTCCACACACTCCACAAGCAAACTGCTTGATTTGGCACTGGGCCTGCCAGAAAATTAGGAGCAAGATGGATATGTCAGGAGAGTAGGAGGGGAAAGTGTGGGTCAATGAGCTCTGAGTTCTGTCCGAATCTGTCCGGCAGGTCTCCACTGTAGCCCGGGCCCTGGCTGCTCTTGCCCTTCACAGTAGTCTTTTCGTGTTCTGTCCCTTCTCCTCCTCCCTGACTGCACATCTCCTTGCATTTTCTTTTCCCTTCTTTCCTGTTTCTTCTCCATTTTTCTCCCTCTGTCCCTTTTCACAGGAAGTGTGGTCTGTGGGCCAGCAGAAGCATCCCCTATAGCTTGTTAGAAATACAGGGCTCAGACCCTGCTCAGAACTGAAATCCACATGTTGACGAGACCCCAGGAGAATGAAATGCACATTAAAGCCTGAAAAATGCCACCGATTCTTCTTGCCTTCATTTCTTCCTTTCCAGCCTGAGCTGGTTAGTTTTTGTCAATTTGACACAAACTAAAGTCACTTGGGAAGAGACAACCTCAATTGAGGAATTTCCTCCATCAGAGTGGCCTATGGGCATATCTGTGGGGCATTTTCTTGATTTCTGGTTGATGTAGGAGGGCCCAGCCCACTGTGGGGAGTGCTACTCCTGGGCAGGCGGGCCTGGACTATATAAAGAAAAGTAGCTGGGCCAGCCAGGGGAAGCAAGCCAGTAAGCAGGGTTCCTCTGTGGTTTCCGCTTCAGCTCCTGCCTCCAGGTTCCTGCCTCGAGTTCCTACCCTGGCTTCCCTCAGGGATGAAGTGTGACCTGGGAGTTGTAAGAGGAAACAAACCCTTTCCTCCCCAGGTTGGCTTTGGTCAGTATTTGATCTCAGCAACAGAAGCCAAAGTAGGTCCCAGCCCTTGACTTCCATTCATCTTTCTCACTTTGTCTTTTCCCAAGGCTTTGGTTTTTCTTCTCATTTCTTTCCCTCCCTTGCTTTTGTGCCCTCCTTGCTCCTCCTCTCTCTCTCCCTTCCCTCTCTCCCTCCCTTCCTGTCTTTCTCTCCCTTCCTTTTGCTTCCTTTCTCCTATCCCTTCTTTCCTCCTCTTCCTTTCCTCTTCTTATTAACCTACCCATTTTCTTTTAGTCCCTCTCTTCCATCTGATTCCTCTGACACTTCTCCTTGTGTATTTATTTTTCTCTTTGACTATCCTTTCCTCTTATTGTTTAGACTTAAGAGAAAACATGATCTCTCATACCCTCCTGCCTGGGCCTCTCCTGAGCTCCAAGCCGCCCTGAATCTGAGGTACAGTAATTCCCCCACTACAAAGCAGGGGCTATGGGAGCTTCAAACTCTAGAGCCTCTACTGGGCAGCCCTGGCTTTACCTGCAGAGGATTCTTTGTGCTTATGGCGATAACGTGATATTTGTAGTAGCACAGCTCACAGCTCCAGCAGCCCCTTTCACTGATCCACTTGATGAGACATGGCTGGTGTGTGCACTTAACGGAGCCATCACAGCGGCATGGACTCAGCAACTCTCCCTGCAGGGAAAGAGAAGGAGATGGTAAGCCTGGAGCCTGAATCCAGCAAGGCAGTAGGTAGGTGGATGGATACAGAAACCCTGGTCTGAGCCGCCCCATCGGCCAGACAAGGCCATTCCATGGTACCTCGGGGTTTGTCTGGAGGTACCAGAATCTACCGAGGAGGCCTGGCATCCAGCATTCCTACCATGGAAGCCAAGCAGCTTCAGTAGGCTCAACTCCCAGTTCTGAGACCTTCCTTCTACCTGGTGAGACACAAGATAATACTTCATAAACTGGCCAGGACCTAGGACTTCCATGGAAACCTTTTGCAGTCCAACGATGAGTTAGGCTCCATCAGTTTCTCTTTAGAAACTCAGTCAACCTTAAATACCCACAGGGCTGGAGAGGCAGTGCAGGTGAAGGACATCAGCTTGTGGAGACTGGAGTGATTTGGAGAACTCAGATCAAAAAGAGGGCAGCCACATCATTTCCAGACAGCCAAAGATGAGGGATTCTGGTAGGTTTATTTCGTAGTGCCAATGATTGAACCCAGGGCCTCATACATGCTAGGCAATATCCCCAGTACCAGAGGGAATTTTATGGAAATCTCTCAGTAGCCTGATTTGAACAGTCTTAAACTATGTCTTGAGAGTCACTTTGCTCGAATGTAGAGAGATTCTTATAGGTTGCAGAACTCTGATCTCGAGCCTTTGCATTCTCTTGCACACCAACAAATAGAAACCTAAGTTCTCTTAGTGAAGCCTTCCATGATGAATCCTTGATGGAAAAAAAAAAATGTATGGCAGACCTGAATCCTGGGGATCCTGGAGATTGGACTGAAGCCTTTGATGAAGACCTTGGTTTTTCTAGCCAGCTCTGAGACAAAACACTAGCCCAGGAGCTTTGGGAGCTAGGAGGCAAATGCCATGACCAAGCTGAAAGGTGTTAGGATTTGAAACTTCTTGTAAACTTCTTGTGAGTGGATTGCAGAGTGGGGCTCATTCTCCAGAGCTCCCTGTGACATGTCAGACAGTCACAACTGAAATCTGTCTCTGTTTTACCTGATAGGATGGCCCCCAAATGCCTCCATGAGTCTCATCCAGTACTCTTCTCTCCCTCACCCTTTCTTGACTCTCTCATCTCCTTCCTAACTCATGGTCCACACTTTTTGCTCATTAAATCTGCACCCACTCTGCTCCTTCATTTATCTTCCCAGAGACTTTAGCAGCTGTGCCCTGCATTCCCTCTGGCCTTGCTCATGGCTTCTTCCTTTGTTACTCTCCATCCCACGTTCCTTATTTTGGATTCAGCTCTTCTGTATCACTCCTATCAAAGGACCCATGCACCACCCAATTCCTAAATCCTGTGATGAGAACATCTCTTGGGATAAGGCCACTTGAGCCCACCCCTCTTATTTAAATATTTCACAAAACCATGTCTTGTTCTCAACCCCAAATAAGCAAAGTCAGGATCTTCTGGCCTCTAAATTTCACATATCCATCTTGTATATTATTTAGTCTTTACTGTTGACTACAGATTCCAACTCCTATACCAAAACCCTTAACCTTGGCTTTTATGAAGTCTAGAATGTGCCTTCATACCTGGCTTACTTCTCAAACTGCTAATCTGTCTTCCAAATGTTCTAATGCCACCTCCTACAAGGAGTCATCTCTTCTCTAAGTTGAACTCAGTGCTTTGATCTGTGCTGAGTGACTTCAGCATATCCCTCTGAGAGAACTTAGCACATGAACACAAAGATCTATTCATATACCTATCTGCCCTCTGAAGGGCTCTGGGAGGCAAAGGTGAGGTTTATATCTTTGTACCTCTTGACTCTGGTGCCAAGCTTTATAGCAGAAGGCACTCAGCAACCTTTTGTGCTTTGAATGAATAAATGGAAATATAAAACAAATACCTTCTTAGGTTCCTGCAATGCCCATTCTGTGAGAATAGAAACCATGCTCATTTGGTTAATGTAGTACCTTTTGCAGTACCTGGAGCTCCATGTATATTTGTACCATGAATTGGCTGGGTAGCAGAGATACCCAGATATTCATCCCCATAAAAACCTCACCTAGTTCCCCACTCTGCTCCTCTAGTACTGACAGCTCCTCCTGGTTGCAGCCTTTCCCAACCTCCTGTCATGCCACCCCCCCCCCATTTGTGTCCAGGTCACTGCAGTGTGACACACTCAGAGGGCAGTATTTTAAACATCGTTGCACCCCTAGTGCCTAGTGCAGTGCCTAGTACAGTTAGACAATCAATCTAATTTTGGCATCTGAGCATAGGCATATTTGATGAACAAGAGGTTTAGCTCTCTAGGACATGGCCAGTCTTAGACTCCTGAAAAGCATCTGTGATGCCTGGCAGAGGCGAGGAGGCAAGAGATGCACACATTGCTAGCTAGCCACTCCCCACACCCAGCAAAGTTGAAGGATGCACAGTACTGTCTGCTGTGCTGTGACTCTGAGAAGAAAATGGGAGGGGGTGAGTGGAGAGAGGTGCTGGGGGAGGGGCAGAAGTCCTCATTATTCATGGCATTTCCTACGCTCATTAATTCTAACAGGATGAGCTAGGTTTGATTAATCGGGTTGTTAAGCAGCCATGTCAAATTGCCGATCAGGTAAAAGACATTACTTCCGGTCCCTGGCAATGGTGCCGAGTGACAGGAAAGTCTATATTGCTTGTTTCCCAACCAGCAGCTGTGAGAAAAGACTCTGGATGGGGACCAACGGTAAGGTCTCACTAGAGCCCGCAGAGCCTATGAAAGGAGGGAACATGGCTTGACCTGGTCCTGGTGCTGGACTAAAGGACAGAGACCAGAGCTAAGAGGTGTGTCCCCTGAAGCAACTTGTTATTTTCCCCACATTCACACTGGACAACTCAATAGGTAGAGCAGGAACTAGGAACTTGCTTCTAGCAGGACAGATACTAGTAAATAAGGGCACCAAAACTCTTAGAAACCTTATATCTTTTGAGAAAAAGAGATCCTGGATTTTAGAGGCCAAAAAATTCATGAAGAAGCTATTTTAACCTTTGTATTTGTATAAGTGCTATACAGATTACTTTGGTATATACTTTTTGTTATTTTTATTTTATGTGTATCCGTGTATTGCCTGCATGTATGTAAGTGCACCTGTGTTGTGCAATACCCAAGGAGGTTAGAAGAGGGCTTCAGATCCCCTGAAACTGGAGTTTAGATGGTTTTCAGCTGCCATGTGGCTGCTGGGAATCAAACCTGGGTCCTCTTCAAGAGCAGCCAGTGCTCTTAACCATTGAACCATCTCTCCAGCCCACTTTAGTACATTTTTTTATGTACCTTATGAGGACAGCTATAATCTTTTTAGTGGTTAGGACTTCTAAACTGCCTTAGCCTAGAAGCTTCATCATTTTCTGGTTATACCCATGTGTCTTCAAAAACAATAGAAGTGGCCAGGCATGGTCTTTAATCCCAGCACTCAGGAGGCAGAGATAGGTGAATCTCTGTGAGTTTGAGGCCAGCCTGGTCTATGTAGCAAGTTTTAGGCCAGCCAGGGCTATATAGTAAGACCCTGTCTCTAAAAAGAAAAAGAACAATTAACAGTGGAAATAACTGGCAGCAAAATGGACTCAAGTTAAACAACATGTTCTGTTTAATAAACTCCGTCAACATCTAAAATGAAGGGGATGTTGGAGTTGGGGAGATAACTCAGTTGGTAAAGTGCTTGCTGTACAAGTGTGAGGACCTGAGTCTGTTCCATCTACAGGAGCCACATAAAAAGCAGAGCATGGTGGTACGTGCTTGTAATCCCATAAATGGGGAGGCAGAGACAGGAGGATCCCTTAGGTCTCACTGGTCAGCTAGTCTAGCCTAAAAATGGAAAGCCCCAGGTCTCACTGAGAGATTGGGTCTCAAAGCATAAGATGATTGGATTCTGAGGAATGACACCCAACATTGACCTCTGACCTCTACATGCATGTGCACACACATGTGAATACATATGCTTGGATACACATACACATACACACAAGTTCAAATTGTGTAATGCAGAAATTAAAATGGACATCCTCTTCCCAATAGAAATTCTCCCAGTAGAAGACAAGAAAGATGAAATGACTAAAGTCCAGTTCACAGAGCCAGCCAGTGACATGGGGAAAATAAGCCAGGACTTTCTGACTGACATCAGCTTCTGAGACTCACCACATTAGTGTCCCTGTTACTGCCCCCTGACCACACTTGTGCTGTGAGTCTCTTCTCTGTTGCTTTTCCTGGAGAGGGAGGATTATTTCTGGTCCATCTCAGGCCCCTTAGTTGAATCTCCCATGATGGCCAACTACAGGCTTGTCTCTTCTTCCTGTGTTATTACCCACCCCTAGTCTGGCACTGCATCATTTTAAAAATCCTCTGGGATTTGGGCTGCTTGTTGATACCCCAACAACTAGGTGCACTGGGCACACATGGGAAAGGCATGTTTATTAACGATACAGGCTCCAGGATGTGGGGAAAGACAAGCGTCTCTGGCTCAGCTCCCAAGGCCCCACCCTTTGGGTAGGGAAGATTATAATGAACTTGTCTACAAAATGCAAAACACTCCAATGGTTAAAGGGGCTCACTAAATGCAAAGGGCATCAAATGCTTTCTCAGTGATCTGTCCGGGGCTTTGGGAAGGACCAGACAAGAAAAATTAGATCTTTTCCAATCCCCTGGCTTCCAAAAGGCATAGTGTGTGGGAGTGGCTAAGAGGGTGTGTTTTAGAAACTACACACTTTGGTTTTGAATGTCTCACCCCCCATTACTGGCTAGACAAGCTCCTTAACCTCTCTACATCTCTATTTCTTTACTTCCTGGTATGGATAACTGTTAACTCTTTAAAGGGTAGTTAAATGAGATCAAGCATGCAAAGTGCTTGACACAGTCCCCAGCACAAGTACGTCCTCTTGTTAAATTACATCCGAACTCACATTTCTTTTTTAAAAAGTTTTAGTTGCTGGGCCCATGTGGTGCACGCCTTTAATCCCAGCACTCAGGAGGCAGAGACAGGTGGATTTCTGTGAGTTCAAGGCCAACCTGGTCTACATAGTGAGTTCCAGGACAGCTGGGGCTACAGGGAGACCCTGTCTCAAAAACACCCAAAAAATTTATTTATATTTTTATTTTATGTGTATGAGCATATTGCCAGTATGTGTGTTTAAGTGCACCCGTGTTGTGCAGGGCCTGTGGAGGTCAGAAGAGGGTGTTGGATTCCCATGGAACTGAGTTATGGTCGGTTGTTAGCTGCCATGTGGATTCTGGGAACCGAACCCGGGTCCTCTGCAAGAGTAGCCAGTACTCTTAACTGCTGAGCCATCTTTCCAGCCCCCTAACTCACATTTCTGTAAGACTTTAATCCATAGGTTTTTGTTTTGTTTTGTTTTTTTGTCTACTACAATTCTATTTCCTCCTGTCACTCTGAATAAGTCAAATAGGTAAGGAAGAAGCAAGAACCTTAAGAAAAGGGTCTACTGAGCCACAGAGAGAGGTTAAGATTAAAGGATGTTCTAAGAGAGTCTGTCTTGTCCTTCTGGGGTAAGGGATCAGGACACAGTACTTGCAACTTGCAGCCCAGAACTGTCCTTGTTACTACAGGATGCTGAGAGCATTCCAGGGACCTTTTATTTGGAGATGCTGGCCAGGCAGACCATCACAGTGCTCTTAGGGGTAGGAAACAGGACAAAGTGATTTTCCAGCCTTGGCTGTGACCGATCTGGTAGGAGGAATCCAGAAGAGGATGAAGACTCTTCTACCAATGACAGCGAGTTGCGGTTGCAGCACTCTAGTACTTCTCCGTTCACAGATTGCTTTGCTTATTTTGAACTTGCTTCATTATTTGCCTCTTTCAGTCTGAAGGTCTGGCTTCAGGAGTCCTTAGGTTACCTAGTTGCCATGGCAATGACAGGTAAGCCCAAGACTTTTACATTCACTCAGAGCCATCCATCCATGTCACCTAACAGTAAGAATTATATCTAGCCTAGTGTAGCAGAGGCAACCCTGCACCAGGCTAGAGTTTGCTGTTCTGGGAGATCAAAAGAAGGAAACAATAAAAACACCAGCATTAGGGTATGGTTTATAGGTATTTTCCTATACTGAGACTCATACGAGGCTTTAGAGCCTGGCTCTAATCCTGCACAGTCTTGGGTTTATCCAGGCTCTGATAGTCTGTGTGACCTTGAGCAACTTGCTTAACCTCTCTAAGTCTTGTTGAATAATTCCTTTATCCATTCAATATTTGCATATCTTCCACATTCTAGGGGATAAGCATGAAGCAATGAATGGAACTAAAATTGCTTAGTAGAGAAAGACAATAAATAAGATAAACAAGAAAATTGTGTGTAACTAACATATGCTGTCATGTACTATGAGAAGAAGCAAGGAAAGGGGAAATGGACTCGGAGGGAGGCGATGGACTGAAAATCTAAATAGGATGGTGTGGCGGCTAATTTTCATTGTCAGTGTGTCTGGATTTAGAATCACCATGTGTATGTTGATTAAGTTGTTTCCAAAAAGGGGGAGGAAAGACCCATCCCCAATGTGGGTGGCACCATCCCATGATGTAGGTCCCAGAATGGATAAAGAGGAGAAAGGAGCTAAGCACCAGCATTCATCTCTCTGCTTGCTGACTTTGGATACAAATGATCAGTGGTTTCATGTCTTCCTGGCCATGAAGTACTGTATGCCCTAGAATTCTGAGCCAACAAAAACCTTCCCTTCCTTAAATTGCTTTTGTCAAGTGTTTTGTCACAGTAGTGAAAAAAGTAACTAATGCAGATGGTTATGGAAGGCCTCTCAAAAGGCATATCTGAGTGAAGATTTGAAACAGGCAAAGGAGCTAGCTGTGCAGATATATGGAGCCAAACATTCTGGGTAGAGGGAAGATCAAGTGTGAAGGCTCTGAGGTGGAAATATTCCTGGCATGCTCCAGGAAGATGAAAGATGCTGGCTTATTGGGATCCAGTGGGTGAGAAGTAAGAGAATAGAAGAGGCCGAAAAAGGGATCAAATGTGGGGAATCAGATCAGACGGGCTTTCTTCAGGGCTGGATATTTATGAATGGTGATGAATCATAACGGTTTGAAGCAGAGAGAGTTACGGAGACTTTCCTTATCTCTCAGTCTATCTTCTCACCTCCTTCAAGTAGCATGATCTGACTATGTGTGAAAAGATCATGCTGGCTGCTCTACTGGGGACAGATGAGAGGAAAATAAAGACAGAATTTGGAGACAGGAGGCCATTGCAATAATCCAGGCAGGGGGCAATCACACTTCAGGCCAAATAGTAATAGTAGAAACCCTGAGAAATGATCAGTTTTTTGGTATATTTTACAGAAATAGATGCCAAGATTGACTGGTAGGTTAGATATGGTATGTGAGCAAGGCAGAAAAGTAGAGGATGGCACCAATTCTGATCTGAGCAACGGGAGGGGTGGGCAATTGCTTGTAATTCAGCCAAGAAAGACTGATGAGAAATAGGTTTGGGAGGAAAGATTGGAGCTCACTTGTGGAGGTGTCAGCCCATCAGCTATCAAATGGAAATGGCAAACAAGCTCTGCAGTGTGGGTTAGCTGGCATTTGGAGCAGAGATCAGATATAACTTGAGAATCACTGACATGGAGAATGTTTAAATTCACCACCTGGATAAGACAACCAAAGTGGTGAGTGTAAGTCACAGCAGGAAGGGGCACTAGTGCTGAGCCTGAGGAAGTGAATTGCCATGTTCAGAAGTCAGAACATGAGAGCAGAGGCAACTAAGAAAGGAAGGTTAGCCAGATGAGAAGAGCGCATGATGCTCCAAAGCCAAGGAGTAGCACGAGGCATGTTAAGGAGACAGGGAGTCATCAGCCTTGTCTGATATTGTTGATGGATCAAGCTGGGTGAGAACCAAGTATTTGTGAATTTGGTAAGCCTTGTTTCTGATTTTTTTTTCTATTTTCTAGGAAAACTGTGAAAAAGTTGTGAGCTTAGAGTGAAGATGGAGAGGTACCTAGGGGTCTGAGATTGCATAAGATAGCAGGAAAATTTTAGAGAGAGTTTAATCAAAACAAAATGGCTCATCTATGAAACCGGGGGAGCAAGATAGTAAGATTGTAATTAGCTCCATGCCTGATGCAGGATTCAACTTCAATGGAGGCTAAAATGGAAGGGTTACAGCAGAGGTTAGCAAATTTCTTTGTTTCTAAGTCCATCTTCTCCCCTCCTTGAAGTGTTGATTAATTTCCTTCCTTCCTTTCTTCCTCTTATGTGTCACTCTCTTCACAGTACTGTAGAACTTCTACAGGGTTATACCACCTGCTACCTCAACACAGTAAGGCTAATAACGACTGCTTCCACTTTACAAATGAAGATGCCCATGCAGAGTTTGTGATGTGCTCATGAAAATGGAAGAATAGGGCTCTGAAACCAGAAACCAGTTCTGTCCATCAGACTGCCTCAGTTACCCAAATCATCTCTGCCTACACTGGTGTCATTTGCCTTTTGTCTCTTCTTCTACACATAGCAGGCTGTCTTGAAGACCCTTAATTTTTCTGTGCTGATACAAAAGATGGCTTTGTTGGCTCCCCATTAAGAAAGTTCCAGGCCACTTCCTTGGGTGTTAATTGATGTCTGTGCTGTCTATGTGGGTGGAAGGGTCAGGATAGGTTTTACTTCCTTTTCACTCTTTTTTCAAGCTTCCATGGTTAGTGGGAAGGACACATTTGTTGAGACAAAGTTAAGAGACAAAAGCATTTCATAAGCAAAGTAATTCACCAAAGCTTGCTCTGAGAAGGAATCTCTAATAGCAAGGGAAAATCCAATTCCCTTATAGATGTTCCACTGTCAAGACTCACAGGATCTAAATTTCCAAGTCAGGGTAAAAGTCTGTACTGGGATAGGAGTAAAATTAAGGTCATTGGGCTAGGTGTGGTGGTGCACGCCTTTAACCCCTGGTACTTGGGAGGCAAAGGCAAGCAGATCTCCATGAATTCAAGGTCAGCCAGGGCTACTTAATGAGACCATATCTTAAAAAAACCAAAACCAAACAACAACAAACAAAAATAAGATCACTGGGATTGTGGAGAAGAGAGAAAAGATGCCAGAGAAGATAGCAACTTCCCAGTGTCCAACCTAAGTACTTCCTATGATGACAAGTATTTGACTTGACAGGGAAAGTAAGGGACTGTTGTCTGTCATTCCTGGGGAGCCCTCATGTTCTGGGAACCAGCTAACAGTAAGGGTTATCAATAGCACATGCTCCGAAGATAGGTACAACAAACAGTATCATGGGCCCACACTATCGCTCAGTTGTTTATAGAGTTGTAATGTGGGATTGTGGATGAGGCTTGAGGGGAATAGTCAAAGGAGGAGCCTAAATAGAGTGAGTACATGGAAGTTAAAAGCTATGATGACCTGGAAAATTCCAGTGACTTGTTCCATCAGGACAGCAGGCAACATTCCTTCATTCTCTAGAGTGTGGGAGGGCAATGTATTCTGGCATCAGGATCAAGATAAAATGACTTATTATGAAGGCCTTCTTGCCAGCAAAGACTGTGAAGGATGAAGGGGACAGAGTGTGATTCCTGCTTCCTACAATATAGCAAGAGAGCCTTGCTCTTATCTGTGGGAGGCAGGCTGGTCAGCACGGTGACCTCCAAAAATCCTCCATGGCCTGAGACTCCATTATTGTTCAAGAGAAGCCATCCCCAACTCTATGTACACAGTGTTAGACAGTATATGAGCTGCTCTGTTTGGGGAAGAAAGCCTTTTCAGTCTTTTCATTCTACCACCCATTCCTGGCATTTATACATTCCTTTCCCAGTTCCCTTTCTCAATGAGGACAAGGCCAAATCTTGGCTTCGAGGGATCAACAGTATGTCAACAATGGCAGAAAGAAATAAGGAATTGTTGTGAGACAAGATGATCTAAAGAAAAAAGAGCTCTATTACTAAGTAAAAGATTTAAAGCCCTAATAAGTTGTAGTTATCTACACTACACTGAATCCAATTAACTGCAAAATTATTTCTAGGCCTAGTCTCACACCAGCAGCTTACTTTCACAAACACACAGACATACATGAACCAGCTTCACACATATAATTGACTTCTATCTTCATGGAAAATTTCCTAATCTATCTGTTCATCATTGCAAAACAAAACAAAAACAAAAGGAGTTCAAAAAAGAGCCAAGAGCAACCCCAAACCTCCGAACTGTGATTTTCATTATCATGGTCATTATTTTATTCCTGCAGAGCTTTTCTCCCACTAATTTAACTGGTATAAGATAAATATACCTATTCCCTGTAACTGCCTCTAAATTTACTCAACCGCTATTAGAAAGAAGAGCTTAACCTCACAATAATTGAATTTAAATAACATCCAATTCTGTGAAGTCAAACATGATCTGCATAGTAAACAAACCACAGGACTTGAGGGTTGTCAGGACGAAAGGTCATACTTAATGTGTGTATTCATAATTATATGTGTATTTCTAACAGCCTAAATGTACAATCTAATGTCTGTTTGTCTTTCTGTATAATTTATCATTACCATCACCATCATTACCAAAGTGCTAAATTAAAGGCTGATTTGGCTTCAGGCCTCTGCTTGGCTCAATAGGAAAACATAATTTAGATAAACACTGAGTAGCTAGAATTGGGCTATTTGCATACAGTGGGCTGGGCCTGTTTCCAGGGTTCCAGGCCACCACACTTCTCAGGAAGTTTCAGGGATGTTAGGTCACTATGTTCTCTTTCTACCCCAGAAACCAAGCCAAATCATCAGCAAGTTAAGGGGAAAATACTGAAGTGCCCCCTTGGGTCAGTCCTCCATGGGCCTTACACACACACTAGCCTCAATTGTGAAAAACCCTCATGATGCTCTTTGAAGGCATTGTGGTGAAATTCTCCTAAAATTAAATTTGATTCACTGTAATTAATGTATCGTTAGAGTGTTTAAGGGATATAGCAGCTGTGTTGCAAGTGCAAATGGGCTGGTGTGATGCGCTACTTCCCAGTGTTCAAGATCTTTGCCCTAGGTGCCTGACCCTTACAAAGCACAAAAGCAAGATATTTACCAAGTGTAATACCTGCTCTGTCACCCCCTGGCTGGTGACTGTAGTTTTATGGGTTCTGCACCTTGAATTACTGTTTCTGAGAGTTAAGGTTGCATCAGAATCACTTGGGAAGTGTGTCTCATTCCCATGCTGACTTCAATCCAGAAATTCCTATTCCATGAAGACCCACTCCTAGTTCTTTGAAGGAAGGTTGAATAAGACTCACTTTGTGAAGTCCTGGACCAGGTACTCTTTGACAAACCTTCTGTCTCCCATATTACTTGAGACTTTTAGGTATACAATGATAAAAATAAGCACCAAGAGCTAAAACTTATTGAGTACTCATGGTGTGCCAAGCCCTGTCACACTCTTTGACTGCTGTGTTCAGTGCTGATCCTCCCATGTGCTGGGTGAGGGACAGTGGGAAAGTTATCCTCTCCAAGCCCACATCTTGTCATCTGTATCTTTACTGTCTTGCTAGTGTTTCTGCTGACATTGCCTCTCTTGCCTTTAAGTATATTTGTGCTATGGGCCACTTACTGTTCTAAGCACCTGACATGAAGGTATTACATGATTAGTGAGGCCCTTGGCTATGCCATGTATTACTTGTGTGACCTTAGGCAAGTTTTCTCAGGTGTAAAGTAGGACCAAAGATACTTGCTGTATTCCCAGGTCCTCAAAAGGAGTAAATGAGATAAGACATGATGAAAAGCGCTCTGAACCCTGTTGACGCATCGGGAGTATTCACAGTGGTACCATTACCTTACCCTTACTGAATCTCTTTATACCCTAGCAGAGGGAGGTGGGGATCAGACCCTTCTCCCAAATTCTGCAAATAAGAGGACCCTACAGTTTGTTGCCTTACCAAGTACCTCACTTCACTGTCTTGAAAATGAAGTTCATGAGCCTGAAAATAGGTGGTAACTGTGGAGAAAGTGACGTCTCCAAGTGTTGAAACCTGCCCTGGCATTTTGGAGGCAGGAGGAACCAAACAGATGCCCCAGCTTCTCATCCACCCACCTGCCTCTATATCCTTCCTTAGGATCCACTTTTCCTCAATCCAGCCTCCTTTGTCACATGGGTTTCTATGTCCTGGGACCCTGTGACTGGGTGGGCGGTGTTAAGTCATGGGTGTCTATAGCCATCATTCTTTCCCTCTCCTATTTTGGGCAGAGTTACAATTTTATGTGTTTATGGGAACAACTACAGGATAGGAGAGGCAGAAAAAACAGAATCAAGAAGCTAAAAAGGAAAGGAGGTGGGAGAGTGGACATGATCTAGGAGCACAATTTACGCATGGATGGAAATTTCAGTGAAACTCATTAGTCTGAATATAATATACATTAATAATTACAATTTTTAAAAGTAGCAACATAAGAGCATCAGGAGAGGCAAAAAGGCATTTGCCCCAAGTTTTCTACAAGAACAGCCAGCGCTCTTAACTGATGAGCCATCTCTCTAGCCCCTCTCTGCCTATTTTTTAAAGAGATTGTGGTAAATGCATTTATTTACAGTTCCTGCACATGGGACTTCCTTTCCTCCTCATATCAGTCTTATGACCATTATACTTCACTTAAGTAAACCGGGAGAGGTAATGGCCTTCCCTAAGATGGTACAATGGGGCCACACTGAGATAGGAAAAATTCAGATTTAAACCCTGTCCAGGTTCCATGTTCCCAAGAGCAGGTCCCACATCCCTGTCGGACAAGGACACCAATGCCAGAGTCTGCTGCAAACCCAGCTCAGTTCTTTTCACACCTTTCAAGAAAATGTACTATTCCTGAAATCTTGGCCATGGTTCCCTGACAGCAGAAAGCATGCTAAGTGAATTTGAATGACTCTGGCATGTGACTAAGACTCCGGTCTGTTGGCTCCAAGCTTTTGCTAAGCTGTTCCAAGTGGTTGTGGCTTCTATCATCTTGGCAATTTTATTTTCTGTTTCAAAGAATCCTATAGTCCTTACTTCTGGACCTGGGAGGGGTTTGGAGTGAGTGGGTGGGTCTTAAAGGTCCTCTTCCCCACCCCCAGCTTCTAGTCAGACTGCCCCCAATCCCAACAAATGGAAAGAACCCGAAAGTCTATTCTGCTCACCAGAGCTTCCCAGTGTTCTCTTTGAGATCATGCATGAAAACCAGTGTAGGGCAAAGGTGATAGAGCAGTGTAGTTATATACCAAGGGATGGGGGGCTATTTATAGATCAGCACTGTTTCGCCCAAGGACTGAGGCCATAACTGGCAGTGTCTTAGGAACCATGCAGCAGCCTTATGTGGAACACCAACTCTCAGTCCTAGTGTTGAAGATGGCCCTGGCCCAAGAGACATTCTCACATGAAGGCACACATTCCAAATCCATTCAGAGTCTCAGCTTTTGGCATGAGTTTTAGCCTGCATTTCACTTAATTAGGGGCTGGTACATAAAATAAAACTCTCTTTTATTTGCTTTTAATCTTTGTCAAATGACCAGGCAATTAAGCAACTGATTATGATTTGCTGTCTTCAAGTTTCTGGGATTTGGTGAACCATATTCATGTTCCCCTTTTTCTTAGACTGTTTAATACTTTATTCCACTTCCCCTCAGACATCATCCATCTACACTGAAAAGCTCTATATTTAGATCCCATTCTCATATCATTGATCATTTCAGTCATTTTTTATAGATCTTTGCTAGTCTTTAGGTTTTTAAAACAAGTTTTCCTGCTATGTCTAAGATAACTGGACTGCATCTGCACAGAGGCTGGGGTAGGAGAGAAAAGCCAAGTCTTAAAATATGTAGAGATTAGTTACAAATTAAAATTTCCTTGTAACTATAGTCCCTCTCTCTCCCACACAATTGTTCCAAATCAGGAACATAATACAAAGCCTATTTTTAACTTGCATTTTTTTCATTCATACCTATTATATAAAAATCTCCCAGTGATCTCTGATTTCATGGATCATATCCATGATTCCGTAGAAGACCATCCTGGAATGGAATCTCTAATTCAAAGGGCATGAGCATTTTTAAGGCTGTGGATCTATGTTGTCAAGTTGGTCTTCAGAAAGATGACACTGTTGTTCAACCACATTATCAGCTACTTACCCTATGCTCAAGGTCCTGTCCCTTCTCTATATTCTCAGAGATAAATGTCAAGGGTACGACAACCATGACCTGAGAAAGAGCTCAGGAAATGTGGATGATCTATCTCTGTACCTTGCTTGGGGAAGGAGTAGTTTGCAGCTTTAGGATTGGGGCAGAGATTGATTGAGAACAACCAGCAATGCAATTAAAGAAATTCTGGGGGAGGAAGGGTTGTTTCGGCTATGAAGGACCAAGAGGTATTTATCCAGGGGGAGCCTGCAGAATCTTGGTCTGGGTGATTTGCTTTTGTGAAGGAACAGATAGACCGATAGGAAAGACTGAGACTCCTATCAAATGTCTCTGTACAGCTCAGATTCCGAGACAGCGATTATGGGGCTAAGTACTTGGGACTGAAAGGTTCCTGTGACACATAAGACCTACCAGCCAGATCATTGCTCACTATTGCCCTTTAAGATACTCAGATTTAAGGTGTGCATTTTGGGGGGGTGGTGTTTTTGAGACAGCATCTCCCTGTAGCTCCAGCTGGCCTGGAACTTGCTATGTAGACCAGGCTAGCCTCAAACTCACAGAGATATGCCTGCCTCTGCCTCCCGAGTGCTGGGATTAAAGGCATATGCCACCACACCCAGCCTAAAATTACTCAGGTTTGAGAATTTCAGGTCATCCCCAGGGGGAAAAAAAACAACAACCTCTTGTGGGATTGAGAGACTATGGTTTAAAAGGTACCTTAATGTAAACTGTATTTTCCTTGCTGCAATTTCATAGTGAATGGAGAGTGCCCAGGCTCTTCCATCTACTAGCACTGTCAGTTAACGCCAGCTGCTATGTTTCTGCTTATGCATCCCCAAACCAAAGGCTTACAACAGCAACCACTTTTTATTCTTCACATGTCTACAAGGTAGTTGAGTGGTTCAGTTGATTTGGTTTGGTTGATCTTGGCTAGATTTACTTTGGGAATCTGTGAATTGGCAGATGCTGACTGATCTAGGAGGGGATGACCCAGTTCTGATCCACTGCTCAGCTTATTGGCACGATGGCAGGAAAGTTCCCACTAGCAGGTTCTCTAAGATTCTCTTGGCCAAAGCAAGTCACGTGGCTCTTCCAGAGTCGATGCCGATAAGCGTAGCCAAAAGGAAGTGGCAACAGGGGGGCTATTAATATCGTCATTCCATCACATTAGCTCTGTGGCCTTGGAAAACTTTCTTAAGCTGAGCTTTAGTTAAGTGAAAGTGCAGCGTTTTTATGGGAATTCCTTACTCTACTATATGTAAAATGTCTGCCACATAATTTTCTTCTCCGTTTCCCTCATTTGAACTTTCTGGAGACAGGGTCTCCCTGTAGCCCCAGCTGTCCTGGAACTCACTATGTAGACCAGGCTGGCCTTGAACTCACAGAAATCTGCCTGCCTCTGCCTCCCGAGTGCTGGGATTAAAGGTGTGCGCCACCACACCCCGCAAGCAAATCATTCTTACACATTACTTTCTACATTCAAAGCTCCAACATAGCACTAACCAGAAGTCTATGGCTTCTGTTAAATCCTCAGCTTTTAGCTTGTGATCAATAATAGGTTCCTAGCTCATTGCATTGATCTGGACTTGGGATTTTAAAAAGAGTCAAGGAGTCTCTCCTCTTTTATTCCTGAGAACATCAGGCCAGAGATGATCTCTTGGCTCTCTGACCCAGCTCCACCATTGAGCCTGAGATGCAAAGGGTTAACACATTTGAACTAACTGAGGACTCTGAATAGAGGCAATAAGGCAGGAAACCTCTATTTCCTAATTTAACTATGGGCTTGGGGGTACAATAAGGATTCTGGCCTCTCCTTGGCTAATCAGTCTCTAGAAGAGACATTAATTGCAGCCAGCCAGTCCTGCTGGGGAGACCCAAAGCTGCCAGCTCCCTTGCTGGGAGTGGAATAGAATTGTAATTGGCTGTGAAAGCATCATGGCAGGAGGGAGGGACAGAGAAGGGTTGGTCCTCATCCCCAAAGCAGGTGAGAGAAGCTTTGAGGAAAAAGCCCCAAAGAAGTGCATGGTAGCGTGGACCCACCACATTTAAAGGTTATCCTGGCTACAATATACAGTTCCAAGTCCTAAGCTGTGCTATAGCCAGGGTGAAGAACTTTCTTACACAGTGTACTTAGAGTATGCATCATAAAAGTACCCAGTTTGTAAACCTTCTCACTTCTGTGTTTCTGACTTCTCTGAAAGAACTATAATGGTAACAGTCACAAGTGTAACTCATCTTCTATTACAGAGAGCTCTCCAAATGAGCTTAACGTCTGAGTGAGTGCATGCATACCTGTGTGCTAGAATGTGTGTGTGCTCATTTGTCTGTTCCTGTAGTTGAAGCCATGGCACCACTTCCTGCACTATTGATTGTCTCAGAGTGATATTAATATTTTCTTACTCAAATAAATGAATGTGATAATGGTTGGGGGAACTTGTTCTTATAGTAGTGTGTGTTCTTTTTGCCATTGTAGAAATGTGTAACATGAAGGCCAATAGACAAGACTGGGGAAGCAAGACAATGCAAGCTTTCTGGCATGAATACGCACTGGGGCATATGGTTTTCATAGGTGGTTAGGGGAGTTATTTAATCTCTGTGGGCCCTAGTTTCCTCACCAGCAGGATTGGAGCACAGTGGTAATTATCTAATAAAAATGTTGGGAAGAATAATGGATTCAAAGTACTTGATAACTGTGTTTTCACCATTACTTACAGTGAAGTGGGGGCAGGGGCAGAACTAATAAAATCAGCCCATCTGTAATCTGTTGGCCTGTGGTATAGTAAGCATCAAGGCAAAAACCAAAGTTGAGCCATTGAAAATATACAGGTAAACACAATAGCTCCAGAAACTATTTTTTGAGATGAAATCTTGATAAAAACTCAAAAATTTCAAGGAAACCCTACTTTATTAATACTCTAAATTCAAAGCAATGAGCCATCATTTATAACTACTAAGCAGTTTTATTTTTATTGTACATTTGGACTTTTATTGTCAAATCTTATTGAAAGTTCATCATAAATTCAGTTAGGAAGGGGAGCAACTCATTGAAGGAGACCATTGAACTGTCATTTTATAATTTATGAAGATATGACAAGCTTCTAATACGTAATCAAAAAAAGAAAGAAAAGAAAAGGGGAAGCAAGTAATGCTAATTGCTCCTGCCTTTACGTCTCCTTCACATCTCCTATTCACGATTCAAGGACTTTCTTTTCCCCTTAGAGACAAGAGTTAGACAATTTGGGAGTCTTTTAGATAGACCCACTGAGGGGGTCCTCCAATTGCCTCACCCTGTGTCCCTGTTCAGCATGGAAGAAGCCAGAGCGGTCTGTGCCCCGATTCCCTATTGGCAATTTGGGTAACCTCTTCAGAGGATGGTGTGATAAGAATAGGAGGCAGGAATTGCCTAGGCACTTAGGGTAAAAAGACCCCAAAGAAAAGTAGCCAGTTTTTGGCTAAAAGTCAAAATGTCCTTGGGCCTCTTAGCAACATACTCTGTTCCAAAGACCTTTCCTCTTCTTACATTAATTCAGTTAATTTGCTATGGTAACAGAAAGCTAACACAGTAATTATAGATTTGTTTAATTTATACTTAGAGGTAGTCCATAATAAAGGATATTCAAATAGAGGTGCTGGAGACATGGCTCAGAAGTTAAGAGCACCTGCTGATGATGGGGAGATGTGGGAAGAGTTAGAGTAGAGGGAGTGGGCATGGATTTGATCAAAACACCTTATATGCATGTATGAAATTCTCAATAAATTATTTATTTAAAAAAGAAGGAAAGCACAATTCAGCTTCATTTCCCTTCCCGGTGTCCTCGTTCCCATCTGTACTTCATGAGGACTAAGACAACTTTCTGGTATAAGCTTGATGGGGAGATGTGGGAAGAGTTAGAGTAGAGGGAGTGGGCATGGATTTGATCAAAACACCTTATATGCATGTATGAAATTCTCAATAAATTATTTATTTAAAAAAGAAGGAAAGCACAATTCAGCTTCATTTCCCTTCCCGGTGTCCTCGTTCCCATCTGTACTTCATGAGGACTAAGACAACTTTCTGGTATAAGCTCAGAACACAGGAATGGAAACAGAATAGTCAGAATAAAAGGGGAGCACAACATCCTCCCCTTCATCTCCTGAAGGGGGTTCTTTGGCCTTTAGGGAAAAGAACCCAAGGAATATGGCATTAGTTCATGTCCTCGAAGACAAAACAGACCTTTAGTGTTAGAAGCAGTCCTTTACAAGCTAGGAGTGATGGCATACACCAGTGATCCCAACATTTGGGAGGCTGAGACAGGAAGATCACAAGTTCAAGGCCCAGTCTGGGCTACACAGTGAGATCATGTTTCAAAAAACTGTAAACAACAGGGCTGGGGAGAGGGTTCAGTGGTTAAGCACAGGGGCCTGAGCTTGGATCCTCAGTATTCACGTAAAATCTGGGCACAGAAGTGTATGTCTGTTACCCCAGGACTGGGAGATAGAGACAGGTGGATCCTGGGGGGCTTGCTGACCAACCAGTCTAGCTAAAACAGGGGGTTCCAGGTTCTGTGAGAGGCCCCATCTCAAAAAATAACATGAAGAATGATAAAGGAAGATATTTGGCATCAACTTCTGGCCTCTTCATGCAGGTACATGCTTGTGTGCACACACATGCCCACCCCCACCACACACACAACTGAAGATGGAAGGTAGGGAAGGAGAGGGGTATAGAGGAAAAAAAATAGCCCTTTCTCTTCTAAAGCTGGTCCTCAGATCACACTTGAGCGCTCTAGCTCCTGTGGGCCACCAGTGCTTGGGAAATGAGTAGAAGAGCCATTTAAAGAAGTAACCCACTGTACAAATCAACTCACCCGTTCAAGGAATGACTCTGCTCATACTTACTGGTTCTATAATAGGTTGGGGATGGAGTGTCTGCAAAGAGACTCCAACTTCCCTAATGTTCAAGGCAATGAGACAAAATATGGCTGGGATACTTGTCTGGGAGTAAGGCTATGGATGGCCACATTGAGGCCCCAAGAGTGCTGATGCCCAGAGGAGGTCCGTCCCTGAGGGCATGAAGGATGGAGACATTCTGGGAGCAGGTGATGGTTAATCTTCATTGTCATCTTGACTGAATTTAGAATCACCAAGGAAACACATCTCCGAGTGTATCTGAGGGCCTTTCCAGAAAGGTTTAACAGAAGCGGGAAATCCGTTCTGAATGTGGACAGCACAAACACATGAGTCAGGATCCCAGAATGAATAAAGTAGAGGAAGCTGATCACCAGCATTCACGTCTTTCTGGTTCCTGACTAGACAAGATATGACCAGCTGCCTCATGTTCCTACCACTATGACTTCCCTGTCATGATGAACTATGTCCCCTGGAAATAAACCCTTCTCTCCTAAGGTTGCTTCCTGCCAGGTATTTGGTTACAACAAGATATATAACTAATACAGAACAGTTGGGCAAAGGCCTGGTTTTTTCAGTCCCAGCCTGTCCCCAGCCTCTCCACAAGGGTGAGGTTATTTCTCTTTCTGGGGCTGCTGTTTATTCATTGGTTAAGAAGGGGTATTGGACTAATCATCTCTACTAGTCTCTGGCACTTTTCTGACTTTTTAAGAATTTATAAATTATACAAAAGCTTCACAGATGAAAAATGATCTAATACTAGACTCCAGGAATTGCTTGAAGATACTAGGCCAAAGGCAGAGAAACAGGAGCACTCTGTAATTGGAGTGAACACATTTCATGGGCAGCTCAGGAGGTCGCCTGGAAATGGTATCACCAACCACTGGCACCAATCCAAGAACTGTCAAATGGGGGACCTAGAGGGGATTATGCAACTGTAACACAGTACTGAGAGAGAGAGAGAAAGGGAATACTTGGGGCACTGGAAAGAATTGCTCCCTAGAGTGGAAAAGGTGTATTTCTATTGCTCACTCCAAATCACTTTAAAAGCATCTGACTCACTTGTTTGTGCCCTGGGTCACTACACACGCTGCTTGTCTTTTGTTTGGCTTCTGTGCTGCATAAGCTCAGCTCCTTTGATGTGGGAACATAAGCCCTCTCATATAAAAAGGAGCATCTCTACTGTAAATATAAATCAGCTTCTTGTGAATTTTCGTGGCCTGAATGCGATCACTTAGAGTACAAGGTTATTAAAATTAAGATCCAGACTTTCGAAGCTGATACCTGTATCCCCCAGAAGAAGAAAGAGAAGCTGTCATGAGCAAGAACAAATATCACGGCTTCCCTCAGCCCAACCTTGCAGTGAGGTGGGGACAAAATTCTTCTTATGAGTACTTGTCTCTTTTCCTCTCTCTCTACTTCTCCCTACGCCCTCCTCTAACAATGGAGAGGTAGTACTCTTAAGATGTATATGATGGATGGATAGGTATTTTTTATTCTATCTTTGACTTCATTCTGTAAATCCCCAATAGTCAAGTCTGTCTTAGACCCTAGAAGAGTCTAGAAAACACCTATGGACTCTATGCAAGTCACTGAACTCGGTACATATGCAAGTTTCTCATGTCTGCCCTCCTGATCATTTACTGGCTTCTCAGTGATGGACTGCTCACTACCTTACAAAGCTACTTGCTGCATTTTGAGACACCTTGAGGTTCATCTGGGTCTGCCTGCCTTTCCATAGAAGGTATAGTTATTTCTTTTTCTTCTCTTCTGTCTTTTGCTTTTGGATGTTGGCCAGAGATTATGTATGCTTTTAAATGCCCTAACTAACATTTGGGGCTTTCTTACTCTTTTTAAAAAATTGTTTCAAGAACTTCATACAATGTACTTTGATCATATTCAGACTCCTCCCCCATCATCACTATCACCCCCCACCACCACCCCAACTTCATGTCCTCTCTTAGCAGATGAAAAACCCTATCCATCTTATACAACACATCTGAACTGGGTGCCAGAGAAATCATGTCTCGTTAGAATGTCAGCTCCCCTCCCTGCTCCATGGCTGCCTGCCAGCAGGTGGCTAACCTCCATGCCACCTTACCTCAAGCAGCATGGCTTTTGTTCTTTCTGTTTGCAGTTCTCCTCATCCTCCTCCATTCTAGACAGCTTCGAGACTTACAGCTTACCTGCCCTGGGGTTTTCCTTTTAAACTCTAATAAATTGTCCTTGAGCTTAAAAAATAGTTCCAGCTATCCAATGCCCCCTGGAGGGATGAAAATATATTAGACCATAACAGGTAGGAGGGTAGGGCTACATGTTAGACATGGTAAAGAGGCACTATTTAAGATCTGAAGATGATCAAATAGCTGGTAAACATTTGGATAGGAAATGAGATAGGCATAAATAAGCTCAAAGTTATGTGCTAGGCCTATCTAAATGTGTACATGGTCATGATATGTGTCCTGAGTGCCCTTTCTCACCACTTCTGAAACAGTTTCTCTAATCGGCTCTCCTACATCTGTCTTCTGGGATGAATCTCTAATCCTGTTTGCCATCAGCATCATCCTCATATAAAAATACCAGAGTCAAGAAGAACAGAGGAGAGGGATGGAAGAGGAGGTGTACATGGGACAAAAGGACCAAATTGGGATACCAGGCTCTGCTAAAAGACTCACCAATAAAAGTGGTGGAATGGGTGGAAGACGACCCGTTGTCCCAACCATGCTGACACACATGCACACATACAGGCAGGCTATCTGGCAAAGAGCTTGGAGCATGTGCACCCTCAACCTACCACCTCTCAGCCTGAGGTGAAATTATCATGACCTGTAAAGACACTGGGAAGTCTGTGCTGTAGGCTGTCCTGTGTGATCCCAGCCATATGCAAGGACTGGAGGGCTAAGTGTTATTGCCAACTACCTCCCCGTACCCATCCTTTTACCCTGTACCTGGGCCACACAGAGGAGTGACAGAGGGCAGATCCCAATAATGGGAAGGCAGAGGGACCACACACATTGTCTGTGTCTCACCAGGACATCCCAGCACATCTACCTAACCACCCATCGCCCCTTTGTTACCAAAGCATTTTTCATAATAATCATCGTTCTTGTCACCACTCTCCTTATCATCCAACCCACTGTTTGAGCTCACCATTTAGATTCCCAGGGAATTTTGTTTTAATTTATCACTGAAAAGAATGATTATTGTGCATGTGAGAGTGCATGATGTGTATGTGAGTGTGCATGGCACAGCACATGTATGAAGTCAGAGGACGACTTTGTGTAGTCTGTTCTGTTTGGGAGGTGAGCTGAGTCATCTTGACAGCCTCTCCCACAGCATTTTGATTTTATACATATGTACAGTTTCAATTTAAATTATAGCTATATTTAGGATCTCTTATTGAGGATGTATTTTTCCATAGAGACTTCCCTAAAGTCGATTTAAGTTATGATCAATTTTTTTTAATGCAGAGTAGTTTAAACTGTTTCCAGGATGGCAAGATGACTCAGTAAGTAAACCCGCTTGTTTGCTGCCATGCCTGATGACTTGAGTTCAATTCCTGGAACCCGCAGGGTGGAAGAAGAGAACTGACTTCCACAAGTTGTCCTCTGACCTCCACATGTACACCACGACACACACATGCCCACATACATACACATAAAATAGATAAATAAAAATATGAAAAAGAATTTAAGCTTTTTTTTCTTTTGTTTTTTTATTTTTCATTTAATGTCATTGGAAGTTTTCCTTTAGAGAAATGATTTTTAAGCAAAATAAGTATTAACTAATGCAATAGACAGGTCCATCAGTTTTTAAAAATATTTTATTTATTATTTATTTTATGTGTATGAGTATATAGTCTGCAAGTAAGTGCACTTGTGTCATGCAATGCCTGTGGAAGTCAGAAGAGGGTGTTGGATCCTCTGGAACTGGAGTTATAGATGGTTGTGTGGGTGCTAAGAATCGAACATGGGTCCTCTGTAAGAGCAGACAGTGCTCTTAACTGCAGAGCTATCTCTCCAGCCCCACGTCCATCAGTTTTTGATCCACATTAAAATACCCTCATTACAGCTTTGTCATTGAATACTTTGTTCTGTGCTTTATTATTCTTCCATAGTTATTTTTTTTTCTAGATCATAGTTTGCAGATCTGAATTTTGTCAGGTGGTTGTAATCTGTCAGATTTTAATGTCATAACTTGCTGAGGGCAGTTGCGACCATTATTGGTTTAATCTTGTTATTAAACATTTCTAAACACAGGCAGAGTGAAGATGTCTGCTACGTAATAGCAAAGGCCCTTATTAACTATCGAGCATACACAACCATCCCGTAAACTTATTGAATCCAGTGACAATGCTGAGAGGTATACCTCATTATCATATTTCAGAGGTAAGTGAACTGAAGGAAGAAGGGCGGTCACCTGTCCAGAGCCATGCAGTATCAATGTGATAGATGGGAGCTGAAAACTAGGTCTCTACATGTTAAAAGCTAAGAGGGTTTTTTCCATACCACAGTGTCTCTTGTTTCATTCATAAATATACTGTGTTTACTGGCTGCACACACATCTATAGAACACATTTCACTTTGCTTTTGCTACCTCCTGTTTCTCTCGCTCTTTCTCCCCGCCCCCCCACTCCCTCTTATGCTTCTGACAAAACTTAGGAGACTGCCACCAGGCTCCAGGCCTGAACTCCAGGAACAGCATGACTTACACTTGCCTCCCTCCCTGGTAGGTGAGTCCCACTGCAGCCTCAGGACCCTGAGGAGCTCCTAAGGCCACACCTTAGTTGTGCCCTCACAGGTTCACACCCATGTGAGTTCTGAGTTCTGGCTGGGAAGTCTGAAGGAAGAAGGCTCAGGGCCTGCTATACTGTGTTATGTATGTGTATGCACTTGCATGTGCACATGACAGTATGCACATGATTAGGCCCCACCCAGGCAGGGGAGCAGCTGCTGCCAGGAGCCCAGCCCCAGCCCTACTGCTCCCACTGATCCCCACTGCTTGGTCAGGCACTAGGGAGGGGAGTGCATCTGTGGGCTGTATAATCAGAAAAAAAAAGTGTCTTTTCAATGGAGCACATCCAGACGGTTTCCTTTTTTACAGCAAATTACAGGGTGTTGAGAAGGAAAAGAAATAGAGGGAGAGAGGGAGGGCTAGGGGTTTCTATTTTTAAATTCTTGCCAGGCCTTATATCTCTGGAAGTTTCTGCAAGGAAGGAAGATGGAAGAAAAGATGGGAGACGGCTGGGAAGAGGGTGAGGTCCCTGGGAGCAATTTCCAAACACTTTTTAGGAGGTGGAACTTTTCCCCCAAATGCATCATATGAGGAATATCAATGTATGAGACAAGTAAAAAAGTGGCTTTGTGTGTAAAGGTAAAGAAGGCAACTTCTAGATCCCCACTTGCTTGGCTTCTTCCCTAGGCCAAAGCAGCCCCTGGGCCAACACCACCTGAAAACAGATTGAAAGGCTTGCATCACATGTCTGTGTATGCATGCATGCATGCATCCATCTATCCATTCATCCATTCATTCCTGAAGGACTTTGGTATATACTGTTTGCTAGGTGCTGGCTAGGTGCCTGGGATTTTGTGGTCCCTGCTACCATCTAGTAAGGGAAACAGATCTTTGTGATGTAATCACACAAACACATATAAATTGCTACTTTAATACATGCTGTGAGAAAGAGGATGAGGCCAGAAAGGTCCCCCACAGGAGGAGGCCCTGAGGGAGCCATGTATGGGCTAGAGCTGAAAGACAGGCATCAAGTAGGTGAAGAGGAGAAGGAAGGGTTCATTCAGCAAAGGGGATAGTGAGTTCCCGTGTCCTAGACAGGCAAGTACTAAGGGTACAATAGGGTACCTAGCAGCACCTCTTTGGGGTTTTTTTGGTGTGTGTGTGGAAGGGGGCAGGGGTTGACATTCATTGTCTTCAATGATTGAGACAGGGTCTCTCACTGAACCTGGAGCTCACTGATTTGGCTAGATTGGCTGGTCAGTGAGCTCAAGGAATCTGCCTGTCTCTGTCTCCCCAGTGCTGGGGTTACAGGCACATTACCATGCTCAGCTTTTTACATGGATACTGGAGACCTGAACTTAGGTTCCCATGCTTGTGTGGTAAGCACTTTACTGAGGTCTATCCCCTAGATCCTAACAACCCTTCTAAAACAGCAACCATCTCATTCATCAAACAGTTTTGTGGGTTAGGCATGTGGGCAGCAGTTGCCTAGGCACCTGTTCCCTGTGGCATTGGCTGAGGTCACTGAGTGGTATTCAGCTGACAGGCGAGCTGCCCTGGAGGGTTCAACCTGGCTTAGTTCGTATACCTGTTGTCTTAACAGGGATGGTAGGAAGGTTAGGCTTAGCTAAGGCTTTGACCCATAGATAGCTGCTCCATCACGGTGCTCACAGTAGCTGGATTCCCTACATGGTGGCCTCGGGCTCCTAGGGACTGTGCTCCAAGTGTGTGGGACCAAGAAATCAGCACAGTATCACTTGTATTGCATTATAATGATCAAAGTGGTCGTGAAGCCCAACTAGAACCAAGAGGAGAGAACAAGGAGGGTGTAAAAAATGTTTAGGCATTTTTAATCTACTTTAGCAAACATAAAGGACTGAAGGCCAGAGTATCTAGAGAGAGGGGTGTATAGGAAGAGGCAGGGGAAAGGTGGGACCACACTTCGGTTCACAACAAGGAGCTTCATTACCCAGACAGGACTTCCACATGTATCCATGTAGGCTGTATATACAGTGTAACTTCGGAAAGTGAGGTCTCCTTGTAGACTATGTGAGTGAGTCTCTTGGGGCTATACAGTGACTAAACTGTGTGTGGCCATGGATCCCAGGAACCTTGGGAGATCATCTAAAGACTTTTTCTCATATCAGAACTTCTATGTCCCATAATAACATCATACTCTCAGCTTGCAACAGTAATTAGCGTAAAGTTTAGAGTGTGGGTCTTAAGAGTCAAAGGTCTCAATTGCTCCCTTTAAAAGCTCCAGGTTCAGTGAGGGACCCTGTCTCAAAAAGTAGGTAGAAAGTGATTGAGAAAGACAACATTGGCCTTTGGCCTCCATATGCATGTGTACATATGTGCACCCACATGGACACACACACATATATACCCCTATCTCCCCAGTATGTCTGGCTTTAGTTACTGTGCTTTATCCTCTCATCAGCTTTTCCTAGTTTCAGTTTAATTTGCTTCCAGAAATCAGTCATTCAACACGCCTGTTCTATTGTAGCAGCTCCAGCCAATACAAGAATCTTTTTTTTTTAAATTTTTTTTTTTTATTTTTGAGACAGTATCCCTGTATCCCCAGCTGGCCTGGAACTCACTATGTAGACCTGACTGGCCTTGAACTCACAGAGATCTGCCTGCCTCTGCCTGGGATTAAAGGCATGTGCCACCACACCTAACTTTTGTCCACACTATTCTATGACCTTCTCCCTCCGGTGTGTTTTCTTACACAGAACACTACATGATCCTGGGCAGGTCACTCTGCCCTTCTGAGCCTCTTAGTACCCTTCCTTGTCTGTAGACTGGAGCTAGAAGTTAATGCTTGTTCAATTTTGGCCTAAATCTTAGAGCCCAGATCTTAGAACTGGACTCCCTGGGCTTAGATCTCAGCTATGCTGGTGATTAGATTTGCAACATTCCTCTGTTCATGTTACCAAACCACTTAGTTCTTTATCATCTTTAGCAGTAATAGGAACAGTTTCTACCTCACATGGGCAGAGTTAAGACTACAGCCAGCAGCTGGGATAGCTCAGCACATGGTAATGTATAAACTTTAATTGATATTATTAGTACTTTGACTCAAATGATTGTTGAAAAGATCACAGCAGATGACAGTGGCAATAATTCATAGACTTGTGGTTGGAAACCACCAATGGTGTCACTAGAAGTAGCACCAACTAAGAAAATAGGTCACTCCATAACCCCCCCCCCCCATTTTAGCATGAATAGTCTTCCGAGCCAGAAAGATCTTGGTTTGAATCCCATTCTGTTAAGGCTGAATGACCTTGAACAAGATACCTAAGTGAAGATTTTCTTGTTTGCCTTTCGGGGTTGATTGTGAAGATTAACAAGAAGCAGGTGACCCACTTGGCACACAGCAGGAATGGGGTTCTTGTCAGTTTTCTGTTCCTTATGTATTCTCACTCTAGTGTAAACAGCATGCTATGGAGTTGTCAGATAGATAAAGCCTTGTCCCTCAGGAGTACAGCTGGATGCCTTTCGGACTAGAGTTGGAGTGTGGTTGTAGAAATGCTCAGCCTCCAGCTTGGGACATGTGCCATGCAGGTGTGGGTGACACTAGGCGGCTCCCAGCATGAGCTGCTCTGCCAGAGACATACTTGTATCTTATTATGCCATATGTCAAGTCTGCCTTGTTGAGTGCAAGTCATTTAATGCTATTTCCAGGAAAGATGTTTATAAGCAATTAATAATGAACTGAGGAAACCATCATTGGGGTTTATAGTTATCATCATTCCTCAGCAGAAATGGGCCAGGAATGAAAAGTAGAAAACAAATGTCGGCATGGTTCTGTGAACAGAGATGCTAAGGAGATCAGGGTGACCCCAAGAAGACCCTTTACTATCACAACACCTGGCTCTACGCTGGGAACTTTACAAGGGTGTTCTTAGGTATACCCTCTCGACCCCAAACTGCACTCAATGGGCTTTTGCTTTAATCTAATATTTTGGGGTTCTGTGAATTTCATTTGAAAATTAGGTTTTGCTGCTTTTAAAAAAGCCTGGACATTTTTGCATTAGTTAAATACAAGTGAAACAATAATTTTCTTGAACACTGGTTTCATTGTAACTCCCACCTTGGGTTCTTATGTTACACAAGAAAGCAATCTAAAAGCATGTAGGCATAGGGAGCAGTACCAGTGTCTCCTTGTATTGTGTGTATTCGTGCGTTCTAGTTTGTATTGCGCTGTACGTCTCATTTCTTATTTGATTCTCCTGAACATCCAGTAAGGTTTTCAGGGTTTGGATTAGTCTGCATTGGCAGATGATGAGACTGGAGTTAGGGACTGTGGAAATTTTCCAGAAAGATGAAAGCCTATTTGGAAACAGAATTCATCAAGTTGATGAATGGTGCTAACAATAAGACTAATCACAGAGCAAACAATTTTCAGGTGCTGAGTTTTGCTTGTTCCCATGCTAACTTCAGTTGATTGTCACAACCAACTTAGGAGACAGGTAACATTATGACTAAGTGCGGCACTGCTTCATCCAGTGACTTGCTCAAGGTCACACAGCTAAGAATTCACCCATTTAGCTTGAATGTGACTATGAGGGGGGTGTATATTCAAGCGAGGTACTGCCTCCAAAAGAACTGGCCCAGATACTTCCCTTTCTAAAAACTACCAACATCTTGAGTGATAAACAAAGTCCGAGGTAGATGGAAAGAAAGTCAGCTTAAAGAACAATATGGGATACTCAAATTGATTGAATATATATTTTATATCAGCTTTAAAAGTTATTTTACTTTTGAGGTGGAGAGATGGCTCAGCGGTTAAGGGAGGACCCAGGTTTGATTCCCAGCACCCACATGACAGCTAATCATTCATAGCTCCATTTTCAGGGGAATCTGATGTTCTCTGCTGACATCCAGGGGAACTGTATGACCCGAGTGCGCTTAACATGCATGCAGGCAATACATTCATAAACATAAAATCATTCCCACACAGGTCAGAAAAGGGCGTCAGATTCCCCTGGAACTGGAGTTTCAAACAGTTGTTAGCTGTCATGTGCTGGGATTCGAACTATGTCCTCTGCAAGAGCAGCCAGTGTTCTTAACCTCTGAGCCCCATTATATTAGCTTTTAGAATTGTATCAATGCTAAAAGTATTGAGTGTGATCGTTGCATTATGCTTATATAAGAATATAATACTTGTTCTTTTTACATTTGTTTAGTGTATGTGTATGTGTGTGTATGTTGTCATGGAGATGAGAGGACAACTTCCAGGAGTTGGTTCTTTCCCTCCATCTGGGATGGAACTCAGGTCATCAGGCAAGGGCCCTTACTTTGAAGCATCTTGCTGGCCTCATATGTTTGTTCTTAATGGGAACCATAGAGAAGTATTTAGAGGGAAAATACCATAAAGTCTGTAACTTTTTCTCAATTGTCTCAGGGAAAGCATAGGTAGGTAGACAGATGTGTAAGCACGTATATATATGTGTGCATGTATATACATAGGTATATACATGTGGGGGTTCATTGCCATTCTTCCAATTTTTCTTTATATGCTTTTATTTTTGTGATTCTCCCACATTACTTTTATTATAAACATCAGAAAGTCTCAGAAAACAATGTTCCCCAAGTCACTTGAGAATTAAGTCCTCTGAAAAATAGGATTCCTAGAGAAAATACTATATTTGTTTCCTTTAGGCTGGGATAAGGTGGGAGAGTTTAATATAGGAAGCAACATTAACATATCTTTCATTGCATTTCCATGTTAAAACATATAAGCAGGGGCTGGAGAGATGGATCAGTGGATAAGAGCACTGGCTGTTACTGCAAAAGACCTGGGTTCGAATCCTAGCACCCACATGGCAGCTAGTAACTGTTGGTAACTCCAGTTCCAGGGGATCTGATGCTTTCTTCTGTCTTCCGTGGGCATTGCACAGCACAGATGCACTTACATACATGCAGGAATAACACTCATACACATAAAATAAAAACTTTAAAAAATCATATAGTGAGATTTATTTAAACTTTTGGTGTGTGTATATGTGTATGTGCATGTGTAGAGACTAGCCATCAACCTCAGGTGTTGCTCCTCAGGTACTGTCCACCTTTTAAAAAAAAATATACAGGGTCTCTCACTGACCCGGAACTCACTGATTAAGCTAGGCTCATTGACTTTTGAGCCCCAAAGATCCATGTGTCTCCACCTCCCCAGCACAGGGAGGATTATGTGTACACCATCTTAATTGGGTTTCATATAGTAGATTTTGAGTGCTTAATTTAGATGAGGTAAAAATTTAACTTGTTCTAACAAATTAAAAGTTGGGAGAATTTTTTTAAGTCAGGCATGCAGAGCTTTATCCTGGACCTTCAGCCTTGCTAAACAAGTAGAAATCTGTTTCCTGGGTCACTCACTCTGAATGTTGATGATGGGTGCATGTGACCTGCATGAGCACCTGGCACAGAAAAACCCTACTATGTGCCCCAGATGGCTTGTGGTTCAGCCCATATTTTACTTCCTGAAGCCCAAGCTATGATTGTCTTGGAAACCCACTATGCTTCCCAGTATCTGTCTCTGACAGTCTCCAGAAAGCATCTTGCAGGTTGATAGAGGAGCCTAGACTATGACGTTCGCACACTGCCCAGACAGTTATGTATCATTCATGGCTCATTAACCTGAGCTAAAAAAAGAAAAGCCTTTCGACACAGCCGGCTGCTAATCCTCCAGGCACTCAGCCTGGTTGAGCTCAGATTACACAACCTGTTTAGCCACTCCTAGCTCTTGGTTCCCAAGTTTAGTGTTCCGTTCTGAGACATGCTAATCCATTCATGATTTTCATGTTTGCTTCTTGTGAATGGCAGAAGCAAAGTAATTAGAAGGGGAAGAAAATGGCCACCATGGTTAAAATGAAGCCTTGAATCAATTTGTAGATTTCCTTCTTGCCTATTGATCCATCCATACCTCCCTCTCCATTCTTCATAAGCATAAAAATGAAGAGTTGATTCTAATGACAACATATCTTTACAAAGCAGTTGGTCCTGAAGAGCCCATGGCACTTTACAGATGGTTTCTGGAAAACTTAATTAACCCTCACAGTGTGTCTGCTAGGGAAGAAGTTTTGATTGAAATCTACCCTGAAGATGGACTAGAACACCATCAGTAGAAACTACAGCAGGAGAAATTCAAGCTAGAAGAGAGGTGGAATTACCACATGGTTTGGGCATGAAATAGATTTCTATGGTAGCAGTTACATTTCTTTTTCAAAATATTTTTAACATAGGCAAGATCTCTTTACAGTGAACATAGGATACTTCTTTCCACATAAGGCTAATCTGCTCCCACTACATCTTGGTTCTGAATGTGTTCATGAAACCAGCCTTAACCAATCCAAGGACTCCTTGGGGCACAGCAATGTGTTAGGAATGGGTCACATGGTCAAGTCCTTGAAGCAGGGATAGTACTTAAGCTGTATGGGGAGACACTGTCAATGTAAGCTGAGTGTATGAGCTGGAAGTGCGAGATAACTCCAGGCTGTCAGAGACTGTCTTGCTTCCATAAGAACAGGCCTGATTTCTCTTGTAGCCAAATTCAGCCTACACAGACTAACGGTTGGAAATAGACACACAGCCCTTGGCTCCATCCGTGCTGCACATACAGTTCCCTTTGGCTTCCCGGAGTTTTGGCTAATTCGTCTCTGTTTTGCATGATATAGTTTCCGTTAGTTTTATGTCACTTGCAATCTCCAAAGTTCTATCTGATGTAGCTGTTTCCTTGATCCCAGAGCCTTATCCCATCTTGTCTCAGTGACAAACAAATACTCCCTATTTCAAATGGCATTGGTGCCTTCTTTCTTGGAACAGAGGAGCTGGCTCAGAGAATGGAGAATGAGAGGCATCTCCGAGACACTCCTCTCCATTTTATGATGGATTAAGCATAAATTATGGGCCTGGGAGGCATTTACCAATGCAACTACTCAGTGGTAGCCAGGTCTTTCTCAGTTTTACCACTGAGTAGTTATCCAACCTTGGTCCCGGAGGTGAGTGTCCCTCCTCACTGAGGCTCTTCTTTCACTGGGGACAAGTGCAATCACTAGACAGCTTTCATCTTCTAAACACAAATCTGCACTATTTGGTTTTTTTTAGCTTTTGCTTCTATCTTCGGGGGTGACACTGAGAGTGAATTTGCTCTGCTTAATGGCAGTCAGACTGGCTTCTAGATCTTGCCTATGTATTCTAGAATTCTTCACAATCAGTGGTTTTGAGTCTGTATATCAATGACCCCCTTTTTACACACTTCTGGGTATATATGTCCCTAAGGGCATGTAGCAGATGTTTGCCTGACACAAGAGGCACAGAAGCTTCTTACATTCCTTTTCCAGATTTCATTGAAGGTAGCCCAAGACCATGTTAACATTATTAAGGTATGGGATGGGGGATGAGAGACAAGGTATTGATTTAATTTTATGTGTATGAGTGTTTTGGCTGCAAACATGATAAGTGCACCCATGTCATGCAATGCCCACAGAGGCCAGAAGAGGGGATCAGATCCCCCGAAACTGAAATTGTTAAAGTGGTTAGCTATCATGTGGGTGCTGGGAACTGACAGTGCTCTTAACAACTGAGCCATCTCTCCAGCCCACCCACCCTCCCCTTTAAAAAAATAAACATATCATACTTGATTGTAAAGAGTTTGGAAAATATTAACAAGAAAACTAAAATTTCATCTGTACTCCTACGGCTTACAGATAGACTATTAACACTTTATTATTTCTATTACAATCTATTGCCCATCAAATATTAGCACAATTTAAACAGTAAATTTAGGGGCAAACTCTGGATACTTCGGGAGCATATCCCATGTCATTAAATAAACCTGTGGAAGCATGTTGCAAATAATCCCCAGTGTGGCTAGAACTGTAAACATTAAAATCATGCCCTTTATTGTCAGCACTTGTCACATTTTAATGCTTTACTGAACAACCATTTGGTGAGCATTTTCAGGTAGATTTATAGAAGTAAGATTAAGAGTTGCTGGTGTATGAACATTTGTCAGGTTCTTGCTTCTTTCTGGGAAATTCTATTCTAGAAATATCTCTCTTTATTCTCCCTTCCACACTGTATAAAGCCCTTGTCTTATGACATTCTATTCAGCATCACTATAATTTTTTACATTATAATGAATGCATTATTATCATATGGGATCTAATTTATATTATATCTTGATCTATATTTATATTAATTTATGTTATATCCTGTGATTATTTGTAATGTTGAATGCTTTTAGATTTAATAAGTTGAAGTTTAAATTTTTATTGCATTTTTATTTATTAATTCTGGTGTGTGTGTGTGTGTGATGTGTACACAAAATAATAAATGTAGTAAAAGATGTGTGCCCAAACACATACATACACAATATATAAGTAAATAAATAAAAGCAAACATGTTAGATTGTAAACATGTTAGTCTTGGACTCTATTGATGTATTAATGGTGCCAAATTAATTTAGATGTAGTTCATGAATAACTGACCCTGCATCAGGCTGTCAAGCAGAGTTCTTTTCAGCAGAGTTCATGTATTTTGTGTTTTAATACAATTTCAAGATTGTTTAGCATATAGTATTACTTGTTCAACACGTATGTCTTGAATTGCTGTGCAATATGTGTTACTTTCCTTCTGGTGTGTGTGTGTGTGTGATGTGTATGGGCGCATGTGACATGGCGCACATGTAAAGGTCAGAGGACAAACTTTCAGAAGTCAGTTCGCTCTACCACCATGTGGGGTCCAGGGATCAAACTCAGGTCATCAGCCTTGGTGGTACTTTAATCACAGAGCCATCTCACCGGCCTCTAGATTTTATAAATTTTAAATGGGATACAATTGACACCTCTTTGTGACTTCCATTGTTTTAGAGGTACATGATATTTGATAGCTTTTTATTGTGTTCCTTTGAGAATTAGTACTACCAATATCAAGCTCAATTTCCTTGAGTATTAGAAGTTCATTAAAAGCTTTTAAATGGAATGAACTTGATTCTTTTGTCATTTCTTCCATTATTTTATGCCTAGTGTTATTACTTTCACAAATTAGAAAAAACCTACTGATAATAGATTTTAAAAGTTATAACCTCCCAAAGCCTGATTGTAAAGCTGCTGAAGCTAATTTACAGGTGCATTAATTATTATTGTGTGTGTTCACGATATGTGTATTGGGGGGATATGCATACCACAATGCATGCTTGGAGGTCAGAGGACAGCTTTGTGGAGTGGGTTTGCACCTTCTACCTTCACAGGTGTTCTGGAGCTAGAACTCAAGTGATCAGGCTTGGTGAATGTGCTTTTAACCACTAAGGCCTCTCGCCAGCCCCACAGGTTTTGAAGTGTTTAAATGGATATAACACAAGTTAGCACTTGAAACCTTCAAAGCACATGTGAGTGTCACCACGTTCCCTTTTTTATCTCTGATAACCCTCCACGTCTGTCATCAGGTTCACAACTATTAGAGGTGAAATCTAGAAAAGTAAAGGATGTAGAACAATCTAGTTTCTCCGTGCTTTGGAGGGAGAAGAGATTTCTCAGGGTTTCCAAAGGCTAATGTGAATGAAATGCATCAAAGATAGCTGATTCCCCTGCCATTTGGGTGATTTGAATCTGGCAGTAAATACCATTAATTAAAGATTCACTTTAGGTGAAGCCCTGAAATAAGCAAAGGAAGCACTTAGGGCTAAGGCAATAATGAGAAAGGGAAGTCTTTGCAGAGACAGGAGATGGTAGGACTGGGGGCAGTGAGAGCCAGAGGCTCCGTCCCCCTCCCGTGTCCTGAGTTTCACTTCTTGGTGCTCGGATGAAATAGGGATTATTGAAGAACCAGTCTGCCTTGTTGTTGTACACTGTAATAACAAGATACCATCTGGAAAATTTTAATGAAATCTTTAGTTCATACCTTACACCAAAATAAATTTTAGTTGGACTTAACATTCCATGACCTTTAACAAATATCCTTTGTATATATACCATGTGCCAGATGTTGGCTTAGGCACTCAGAATGCAAAATAGCTGCGATTTCTGCCTTCCATAGAGTTTATAGTCTAGTTGGGGAAGCAAATATTGAATACATAGACAAGCCGTGGATATGCTTCATTTTTATAAAGGTTATGAAGGAAAACAACAGGGTGCTGTGAGAAAGAAAAATGGGGGTTGATGGAACCTTCCTTAGATTATGTAACCAGGAAAGAGCTCTGCAGAGACGCCATTTCATCTGAGACTTGAGCAAAGAGAAGGAGCCTCACAATTGAGGAATGAAGATAGATCATGGGGAGGTGGGGTTCAGGGAGGGGGCAAGTGGTCAAGAGAGCATAGGAGCAGAGAGGGAGACACAAGAAGAAAACACATAAATATCTGTGTGACTGCAGAATAAAGAAGGCCATTCTAAATGGGATTTCAAAAAAGCTGGAGCCATGTGCCATTCAGACAACATCAGATGATTTTAACTTCATGGCAGAATGCACATGAAATTACAGCTTGGATGTGGTAGCACATGCCTTTAATCCCAGCACTTGGGAGGCAGAGGCAGGTGGAGCTCTGTGAGTTTAAGGCCAGCCTGATCTACAAAGTGAGTTCCAGGCCAGCTGGGGCTACAGGGAGACTCTGTCTCAAAAAGACCAAAAGAAAAAAAAGTAATTGCAACTTCAATGACAATAAATAATTATCTTCACTGTATAGAAGGTACTTAAAACTAAACTTCAGAAAGATTGACATTCCCAAAGAGGGGAATAAATGCAAGAAAAAAAAATTTAGACAGGGTTTCCCTATAGCCCCAACTGGCCTGGAACTCACTATGAAGACCAGGCAGGCCTCAGTCTCACAGAGATGCACCTGTCTCTGCCTCCTGAATGCTGGGATTAAAGGTGTGTGCCGCTATACCTGGCTCAAGAAAATATTTTTAACTCCATTAAACAGAAATGCACATTAAAACATCAGGATATACCAGTTTCTCTCCTGAAATTGGCAAAGATTTAAAGGAATAGTAATCCCCAACATCAAGGCAACTAGGGAATCAAAGACCTTCCTCTCTTGCTGGTGATGAGCACCAATATTACCTTTCTAGAAGATTGATAACAACAACAACAAAAATGCAGGGCTGGAGAGATGGCTCAGTGGTTAAGAACACTGTTCTTGCAAAAGACCCAGGTTCAAATCCCAGCACCCACATGGCAGCTAATAACTGTCTGTAACTCCAGTTCCAGGAGATCTGACAGTCTCTTCTGTCCTCCACAGGCATTTCAGGACATGAGTGCACTTACCTACATGCCAGCAATACACTCATACACATAAAAATAATAAAATATTATAAAAATATACATAGTCTTCAACTCAGCAAGTCCACATCTAGGAGTCTATGATAAGAAAGTATTCTAACTGAAGGAAGATTTAACTATGAGGACATTAATTCTAGGGTATTCTTTCATGACTTAAAATCAAGAGAGCACTCCTCAGTCTTTTGGTTAAGATCAAGTGCAATATCTATTCTTTGTTTAATATTTGATGCATCCTCTATCTGATGACAGTATATTAAATGGGTTTTTGGAACTGAAAGAAGGAAATGGAGCTTGCTCCATCTACTCCACACATTAACCTGGTACCGCACACCCTCCAGGAATGGTGCAGCCCCTCAGGGGACTTTAGACAACAGAGGCCACCTCAGAAGTTCTGTTCAGGGAATGGATTGCAATAGATCTTCAAGAAGGGCTTTGTTCAGTTTACAGTTCATTGACATGGAAGTGTATTCAGGACGTTAAGTTTTAAAAATGCAGCTTTATGACAGACATGTCCTCAAAATATATTCTGTCTCTGTCTCTGTCTCTGTCTGTCTGTCTGTCTGTCTCTCTCTCTCTCTCGTCTCTGTCTCTGAGACAGGGTCTCACTCAAAATCCAGGCTGGCCTTGAACTGGAGGATTGTAGGTGTGAGACATTGCTCTGCCTAGTTGTCCTTAAAATATTAACAGTAGTTAGGGCATGGGAGCCCACATCTGTAGTCTCAGCACTTGGAAGGCAGAGGCAGGCAGATCTCTGTGAGTTCAAAGCCAGTCTGGTCTACATAGTGAGTTCCAGGCCAGCTGGGGCTACAGGGAGTCCCTATTTCAAAAAGACCAAATATATATTACACACACACACACACATACACACACACACACACACACACACACACATAATTACTATACAATGATTATCTTGTCTGATAGAATTAAAATTTTAATTTTCTTCCTTATATACATTGTGTGATCTTCCTTAGAATAAGCATGTTTATTTTTTATGCTAATAAAATCGATGAAGCTGTTTTCATATTGAAATGGGTAAAAAGCAAGGCCAGGCTGGAAGATGATCCTGTTTCGTTTCCTTCGTGCAGGCCTGTTGGATCAGCCCGGCCACCTGAGCTCTTGTGAGCTGGCTAATCCTCAGGGGAGGCGGTATCCTTCTGTCCCTGGTTTAAATGTAGCCACCATTCACATAAGCCTCCTGCTCAGTGTTTTCTCTTTTCCTAGGAAACAAAGCCCTTTGCGTGCTCTGATTCACCGCGCCGACTGGAAGCCAAGTCACCTCAGCCTCAGACGCAGGTGTCTGGGGTGACGCAGCGCGACATCTCGCCTCCTGAATAAGGGCAGCTCTTCCGCCTTCAAGGCTGTGAAATGTCAGGCGTGATTAGAAAGGTCACTTGTCCTAACAGCTCTCTGTGCTTCCCAGAGAGCAGCCTTCCTGCTGGGAACATTCTTAATTGTGCTTCCTGGGATGGGTGCCTGACTGCTCCATTTCGTACAGGGGCCCCACCTCCCTCACACCAAAGATGCACAACCTTGCAAAAAGGGGGCAGCTCTCAGATTCAAGAGTGCCGAATGGATTTCTAGGAACAGTATTGTGTGGCAGGAAAGGGAAACTACATCTTTGGAGGAAAGATGGCCACTCTCCTGGGGAGTGTGGAGTAGGAGGATAGCAGCAGCAGAGAAGGAAGACCTGACATACCTACAAGTCACATCAGTCCATGGAGGAACCAAGGGCAGGGCCTGAAGCTACTGAGAAAAACTCCCAAGACTAAAGCACAAGTACTCCAAGGCTCTGTGCTCCTGGCCCCAACCCAGTCTGCATGTCAGGGTTGCTGCGCAGAAGGGTCATTTAAGAGAAATATCCAGTGGGGCAGAGAGATAGCTCAGGGGTTAAGAACATTGGCTGTTCTTACAGAAGATCTGGGTTCAAATCCCAGCACTCACATGGCAGCTAACAACTATCGAACTGTCTCCTCTGGGCATTGCTGGACACGGGTGTACTTAAATACATGCAAGCGATTCACACATAGGCATA
>NW_008360326.1:2401077-2428098 GCF_000622305.1 Nannospalax galili
ATATCCAGTGATCAGGAAGTAGGTGGTTGGAACTATGTTTTCAGAATTCTATCCTAAAGGATGGATATATTTAAGAAACTAGTTGCTGGGTACATTGAGAAATCCAAACTGAGGACAGGTGACAAGACAGGATATCTGGGTGGGAAGAGTTGGGGAAGAGATGATACCAACACAGCCCTGGAGCTTCTGCAGTACAGAGCAGCCAGGAAGGGCTTCGGAGCCCAAGAAGCAGAAGCCTGATGTAAGTATCAACGTCTTTTGTCGTTGTTGTTACTATAGTGAAATATCTGAGGAAAGCTCCTTTATAAAGAAAGAAGACTTATTTTGGCTCACAGTTCTGGAGGTACATGATTGAGGAGTCGTATTTGGTGATGGCTGCCTTTCTTACAGAGACCCAGGGTGGCACAGGACATCAGGCAACAGGCAGTATGTGTGTGTGTGTGTGTGTGTGTGTCTGTCTGTCTGTCTGTCTGTCTCCCTCTTATAAAGCCACTGGGATTCAATTTTCAATTTCTGGAGCTCCACTTACTGACTTTATCTAATCTGAACTCATCTCCCAGGGCCCCATCTCTAAACATCATGGTCAGATTAAGCCTCACAATGAAGATTAAACCCAGCCTGAATTTCAGAGGACAAACCATATTCAAGCCATATCACATACTAAACCATAATCTTCAATTAGTGTTCCTGTAGAAGACTTGCCTTCTGGTGACACATTGACTGAACAGCTACATTGTAGCAGAGTATTGTTTTTCAGTGGTATTTTTCTTTTTTTAAAAAAAGGATTTACTTTATTTTTAATTCTCTCTCTCTCTCTCTCTCTCTCTCTCTCTCTCTCTCTCTCTCTGTGTGTGTGTGTGCATGTGAATGCAGGTGCTCAAAAAGGCCAGTGGAGTCAGATTCCTCTGGAGCTGGAGTTACAGGCGGTTGGGAGTCACCTGATATGGGTGCTGGGAATCAGGCTTCGTCTCTCTTTGCTTTGTTGGTTATGGAAGGAGCTTCAGATTAGCTGCTGGGAAGCATTTACAGCTTAGGAGATTTTCTTCCTTAAACTTTAACGATATGACTAAGTTATCAAAAATACTTCTTTAGGGACTTTTAAAAACAAAAATGGAAGAAGAGGGACACATGAAAGTAAAAGTTGTCAGTGTTAGGGAGGTGGGATGATGGAATTGATTTCCTTTAAAAAAAAGAATTTGTTGTTGGAATGCTTCTTGAATATAAAACGTTTTCCTTAATGGAACTTCATCACCCAAGGGGTGGTTGCTTCTGCCTCTAGAGCTTGGAGTTGTTCCTGAAGCAAGGGGAATAACTCGAAACTGCTGGTGGATCAGTGAGGTGAGACTCTTGAGATGGGTTTCGTGTTCTTCCTGGAGCAAGAGAGCTGTCTGAGCTCTACCTTTAACAAGCTGACATAATCTAGCTTCTTTATATCATCCTCAGAGTTGGGCTATTTTCAAATTATCCACACTCCACAGAGAGCTTGATGACTTGAGAAATACTATGACTTTGAGCAAAGAGGCCATTGAGTCTCTTGGGTAATACAATAAGTCTTCACATGACTTCAGGCTGCTGTGATTTATGCTGAAAATATGGTGAGAGAAACAAACTAGTGGGTAATAGGAGAAACCTCTCATTGATACTGGAATTTAAAGCCCTTGTCTACCAGTGCCTCCTTCCCCAGGCACTGAGAGGCCACCAGTCTCACCAATCAGGATAATGAGACCATCAGTCCCCCACAGTTTCTTGGCCTAACCTGTCAAGCACACACCACTGTCATGTGGTAAGCCGTCCTCCTTACTGTCAGCCTTTGCTGACATACTTTTCTGATCTGGAAGTGTCTATGGGTTTATAAGCGGTACCATCAGTCAGTGTCTTAGCTAACTCTCTTCATATTCTCAGTGGGCTAGGTGGTATCAAAAGGTGAGTGGAGGGGCTCAAGAGATGGTTCAGCAGCTGAAAGCACTAACTGGTCTTACAGAGGACCTGGGTTTGATTCCTAGTACCTGCATAGCAACTAACAACCATCCATAACTCCAGTTCCAGGGGATCCAATGCCTTCTTCTGGCTTCTTCAGGCATTGCACAACATGGATGCACTTACACACATGCACTCATACACATAAAATAAAAATAATAAGTAAAATATTTTTTAAAAGGTGAGTGGAAAATCTGCTAAATGAATCTAGGACCATTATAAGACCCAAAGACATATTTGGGGAGCACAATGGAGTCGATATTAAACAAGTCAGTAGAGTGTATCAGTTCTTAAGGTATCTTTCCTCCATGCTTTCTGGAAAACCAGGAAGAAAAATGACATATATTAAGTCTTTGGGGTACCATTCCTACAGATGGTCAATTTTCTACCTCTTTTATGAAGATTCAATTCAGTTAATAATAAAAATTTGGGTTCAGCACCTGCTATGGATCAGGCTTTCTGATGTACATTTCACATACATTATTTCATTTAATCCTATGCCCCTCCCCCCATTTTATAGAATGAAGTAACTGAAGATCAGCGACATTAAACCATTTTCTAAAATGGTTTAATCACAAAGCCATCCAGGCATGGTGGCACACTTCTGTAATCCCATCGCTCAAGAAGCTAAAGCAAGAGACAAACTTGAGGCCACCCTGAACTATATAAAGAGATACTACCTCACAGAAAAATAACAGAGGTAGCAAGTAGGCAACCCCAGTATAAGTCCTATTCCCATCTGAATCCAAAGCCCACGTCTTAAATTCTCACATGCTGTAGAGTAGTAACTTTGTAAGGTTCTTCAGAACTCCCCCTGAAGTGAGGTCAGTGTGAAGAAAGGATAATCTTGCAATGGCAGAGCTGAAAAACACAACTCAGAACTAGGAGGCCAGCGTGAAACTAGGTCACTGAGCTTAGGAAATAGGCTTCCTACTCTCTTTGGGGGACATTAGCTCCTTGGTCACAACTCCCAGGCTTCTACAATCAGGACTCACTACCTCACATCATCCACTCGTTCAAACAAATATTTAATTAAACATCTACCATGTGCCAGACAATAGGGATGTAATGCTAAGGCCTAGATATAAATAATGACTGGGAATTAAGTAGACAAAAAGAGGAGGAAGACTGCTCACAGCTCTCCAGCCATCCTCTCCTTTCTTCCTCTCAGTTTAACCACAGTAGAAACTTGAGTTCTAGCAGATGGAGATGAGGCAATGCAGGATACAGGTTCTGCAGGTCTTACCCTTCTAGACCAACCCTGGGAACACTGAACTCTATTCACCAAAGAGAAAAAGAGACAAGGCAACTGATGATACAAAACCAGAACAGGGACATTGGATTTTTATCTTCTGATGCGTCAGACCTCTCAGTTTCTTGGTGACACTGCTAATATCCCACATACTGTGTTTATATATATTTTAAAAATTCAGTCCTTGACTCACATAAGTGAAGGAGGAAAATATGACCTAGATTTCACTTCCGATGATTGGCTCTTCAATCCCAGCTGTTCTTGTCCAGTGAGCAATCTGCCCATCCATTCATGCTGGTGTCCTTCAGTGACCTTGAGGAGATCGCTGAACCTCTTGAAATTGTATAACTTTGCGAATATGTGTACACACTTGCTTTTCCTGTGGGAGAGGTCTCAGAATTCACAAAATTCTCACATTAAGAACTAGTCCCAAGATACTCAGACCTCAGTCAGGTCAGAGTGTGTTTCGTGAAGATGGAAACATCTCATGAAATGTCATGTCGCAAAACAGAACTATTATTTATACAAACAAGGGAAATAATAATCTTTCTTGGGAAGGGGTACTCTGACTCAAAAGAACCCTTTCTTGTACAGAGTCTGGATAACCCTGCTGTAAGGACACGGTGGTGATTCCATAAACGACTGGGGTTTTCTGAATGATTGCTTCCAATACTGAATTAACAAGTGTGTTCATCAACAGATATCCAAACTGATACCACAGTAAGCTGTGTCGTCTACACCTTCCCTCTTCATGCTAAGAGTGATAAATTTTATTAGTCTTTACAACCATTCACATGATTAGTCCACACAGTAGAGGGAGTGAGTCCCTAGGTATGTAAATTGCTCTATCTGGAGTTCAAGGTATGACTCTCTCATCACCAACTGCAGAAACTGGCACATTATTTCATCACTTAAATGTCAGTTTCAGTGCCTAGAAGAACTGAGATAATAATGATGTCTACCTCGTAAGCTACTGTGAAGACGAAGTAACATAGTGAATCTGCGTCTAATGTTTGACCTGGTTATTGGCATAGCCTACAATTAGAATTTACTCCTATACTTTTTTATTTTTTAATTAAAAAATATTTTATTTATTGTTTTTAGTTTCTATATATATGAGTGCATTGCCTGCATGTATGTAAGTGCACTCGTGTCATACAATGCCCACAGAGGTCAGAAGAGGACATCAGATCCCCTGGAACTGGAGTTACAGACGGTTGTTAGCTGCCATGTGGGTGCTGGGAATCAAACCTGGGTCCTCTGAAAGAGCAATCAGTGCTCTTAACTGCTGAGTCATCTCTCCAAGTTCCCTCATCCTTTTTTAATTTTTATTTATACCCTTTGCTTAAAAAATTCAGATATAGCTGGCATGGTAGTGCACTTATAATCTCAGCACTTGGAATGCAGGAGTATTGAAAGTTTAAGGTCAGCCCAGGTTACACAGTGAGACCCTACCTCAACATCTCCCCCGACAAATTGTGATGTAATTTATATACAGTGAAAGTCACAGATTTTAAGCAGACAGTTCAATAAGTTTTAACAAAGCCACGCCTGTTTTCATGAAAGCCCCATGTGCTCTCTGCTGTCTGAAATATGAATTTTTTTTTGTTTTCCAAATGCTGGATTATATTATAATACGTAATCTATCTTTGATTATATTTCTGTCTCCCTCCAACAGACAGACTCTAAAACAGCTCCTCCCCACCCCCAGCAACGTGGTGCACTCAGCTTGCCGTCCCTTCCCTGCATCCTGGAGAGACTGGAGATGAATCTGTTTTATTTTTAGGTCTCTGGGGAAAGTGTCTCTACAACCTCCCTCAGTCACCTGTCTTAGCGCTTAGCAACCCTGAACACTAGAAAGCATGTCCCTGTGTGTCCCTGGCTTTTAAATGAGTAATAACAACTAACAGGGAAATAAAGCTTTATCAGGGCCACGGCTGAGGTAAGGAGACAGAAAAGCAGACTTGGCAACACAAAGGCAGGTGTGTACATGCTGAGAACACTGCTTTGATACCACTGTGCCTGGACACAACCAAGATCATGCTGAGGCAGGAATGGGGTTGGGGTGGGGACCCTACTGAGCTCCAGCCCATGGCCACAGGTGTGAGATCACACCTATAGTTGCCTGATCTTCAGACTTTTTTCAGATTTTTTTTTCTCCCAGAGAGAAAGGCAGAAATCGATATTTTTATTGAAATATGATTTTTAAACAGTGGCTTGGTTTAAAAAAGAAAGTGCTCTGAAAGCCAAAAGAGCAGCTCTGTAGCCTAAACAGAGCCCATGGTCAGTTACTGCCCCCCAGTTATGTTTTCAGTGTTACCATGTCTACTTCTGTTTCATTTGACCCTCAGCATACCTGCAAGACAAGCAAAGCAAGCAGACAGACAATCCTGATTTTCAGAAGCGAGGAAACCAAGGCTTAGAAACCCTCACTGAGTGGTCGGAGCCACACAGACAGCAGAGCCAGGGCTGTGGTCTGTACATCTGTTCCACGGTGTCTCCTCCTACATTCCATCTTTATCCTCCAGGGGAAATTAAAGTGTGTGCTCACATCTCAGCAATTGGAGTCACCACCCACGGCTTATCAGCTGTTTGTGGAAAATTCAAGAAGAAATAAGGAGCAAATCAAAAAGCAAATGTATGGATAGAAGCAGTAGGATGTTGACTACATAAAGCAGCACAGTGACTGGGTTTTTTAATATTTGCAGCATTAAAAATGACTATGTCAAGTGTGGTGGTACATGCCTTTAATCCCAGCACTCAGGAGGTAGAGGCAGGTGGATCTCTGTGAGTTCAAGGCCAGCCCGGGCTTCTTAGTGAGTTCTAGGCCAGCAGCTACAGGGAGACCCTGTCTCATAAAGACCGAAAAAAAAAAAAATTGACTATGTCAAAAGGGGCAGACTTACACATTCGAGGCTCTCTGCATCATCTAAGGAATGGGAATGATTTCAGTTTATCTTAGACCACAGCAAGCAAGTGACCACTGGAAGACAATGCTACAGTTCAAGAGGCCTGGTACCAAATGACCATGGACTGAATACTTTGAAACTATGGGCCAAAATAAACCTTTCCTCTTCATAAATAGATTAGCTCAAGTATTTTAACATACTGATGGAAACTGGCAAATGCAAGCTGCTAAATAATCCATTATCAAAGATGAAATCAGGTGGAAATTTCCATAATTAAGAATTTACCCTCATATTAGACAAGAAGAAAGGCTGAAAACCAAGAATCTAAGTATTCCTCTGAATAAATTAGAAGAACAGCAAACTAAACCGGAAGTAGAGAGAAGGTACTCACAAAAACGAGATCAGAAATTAATGAAATGGAAAACAACTGCACATAAGGAAAAATCAACACAGCTAAAAATCGGCTTTTAAAAAACTATTAAAATAAAACAGAGAGCTAAGAGTGGACATGCACATCTGTAATTCCAGCACTCGAGAGCCTGAGGCCAAGGGATCACAAACTTGAGGCGAGGTTGGACTATAGAGCAAGTTCCAGATCAGCCTGTGCTACATAATGAGACCTTGTATCAAAACAAACCAATGCAGAATGAAATGAATACGTCTCTAGGAAAAACCATCAAGATAAGAAGAGAACAGGGGCTGAAGAGATGGCTCAGTGGTTAAGAGCACTTGCTGTGAATCACGATGACTGGAGTTTAGATCCCAGCACCCATGTAAAAAGCTGGGCATCTGTGCACATCTATAACCCCAGCTCCAGCAGAGGGGTGAGGATGGAGACAGCAGGATTGCTGGGACTTGCTCTTTTCCACCATAGAGGAGAAAATGCGAACTCGAGGTTCAGCAAGAGACCCTGCCTCAAAGGAACCAGCAGAGAGTGAGAGAGAAAGACATCCCATGTGTTCTTCTGGCCTCTACATGCCTACAAAAGTATGTACCTCCATATAGACACATACCCGCACATGTGTGCGTGGATGGGGCGTGCACACACACACACACACACACACACACACACACAGATGTGTGTTTTTTAAAGAGGACAAATCACCTACATCAAAAATTAAGTTTGCCACAAACCTGTCAGATAGTAAAAAACTAATAGAATATTATAAATCTTTATATGATAGATTTTATAAAATTTAGGTGAGGACAAATATCTAGAAAAGCACAACTTATATAACCAACATGAAAGAAAAGTCTGATATCGCTATAGATAGTAAATAAACTAAATCTACTGTTCAGAATCTCACATAATGAAAATCTAAACCTAAGTGGTTTCACTGGCAAAGTATTCTAAATACTTAAGAAATTAATAATATTAGTATTGTGCAAGCTGAAAAAATGAGATACTATATTTTTTAATGCAAACTTGACATGAACATTGAAAGAAAAGAAATTGCTAGCCAGTGTCTTATCACATGACACAAAAATCCTAAACACAACCCCAGTAAATTGAATCCAGTGATATAAAAAATCCAACAATACTTTAGGGCCAAGTGAGTTCTTATAGAAGGTTATTTAATAAATGAAAACAAATCAATGTAGTTCATCTCGGAAACAGAATACAGGAGAGAAACCATATGATATCTCACTAGATGAAGAAAAGGGATTTAATTATGTAATATGATAAACATTTCTTAGGGAACTAGGACTAAAAGAGAATTTCTATGTTTCTTAAAGGCCATCTATAAAATATTCTAAAAAAAATTTGAGATTTATGAAAGATTTCATCCAGTGATCTGCAATAAGTCTGAGATATTCACTATCATCTTTTCTAGTCACCCTGGAAGTCTAAGATATGGCAATAAAATACAAATAAACTGTCATAAGAATTAAAAAGAAATAAAACATTCTTTGCAGTCAATTTGTTGGGTATACAATGAATAATACCCAAATAATCCTCAAATTATTATTTAAAGGTGAACTTGGAATTTTCAAATTTTTAAGGTCACTATTGAAATTAATTTATGTGATCAGTGATAAAAGGAAGTTAAAATTATTTTGTTTGTAACAATATTGAAATTTTCAGTGACAAAAATTTGGTGAGAAATTTAACAAGATAGTCATCTCAAAAGAATCTGTGATTTTGGTGCAATCAATTAAAATTCCATCTTTCCTGTGGAAATTAGCATATGATTCTAAAATTTATATGGAAAAGCAAGGATTGAGGGTAAATAATGCAGGGTTTTTTTTTGTGTGTGTGTGTGTTTTTGAGACAGGGTCTCCCTGTATCCCCAACTGACCTGGAACTCACTATGTAATCCAGGCTGGCCTCTATCTCACAGAGCTCCACATGCCTCTGTTGGGATTAAAAGTATGCATCACCATACCTGGCCGCTAGTAATACAGTCTAAAAGAACTGAGCTGTTTGGATTACTAGGTAGCAAGATTTATAATAAAGCCACAATAATTAACTCAGGGTGGTATCAAATTGGATGGAAAGAGACTCCAGAATGGAGCAGAGTCCAGAAACAGGCCACAGACACAGACACATGATGACTTGATTTATGACAAATGGGAAGTTGTCTGGCAGCAGGGAAGCTAGTCTTCTCAATAAATGAGATGATGTCAATTGTACATTGTGGACAGCTATCCTGTGGGCATGACAGGGCTATTGCTAGCTTGAAATCAGAACAACTGTAATTACTTTCCTCACAAGACTGGGTCCCCTAACATTCCCTCATGGAGGGGAAGGAGACTTACAAGTCCCACAGGACTCATGAGGCCCATGAGGCAGCACTATAGGGGATCAGGAAGCTGCCCACAAGACCCACTCAGGAGTCTATCACTCCCTGAGGGTATATAAGTAGTTTAATGGTTTCTGGGGAGGGAGACAGACTTTTCTCCCTCATATGTTGTCTATGCTCCCATAGTTACTCCTCACCCAAGCTCCTGGTAATCCTAGCTAAACTCACTGGTTCACCAAGCTAGACTTTGCTGGGCTAGTTTCTTTGGTTTCTTGTCGATGACTTACCTGGGGTGAATAGACATTTGTTCACATCTCTCTAGGAAAAGTATTAACAACATGTAATTACATGGGAAAAACTAGGTAAATCTCAAACCCACTTCACCCTATACAGAAAAATCAATTCTAGATTGATTAATATGAAAAAAATCTATAAAGAAAATAAATAAGAATGCTTTCATGATCTTTGGGATGGGCAAAACTTTTTGCATAGTACACAAATAGCATTAACCACACACAGGAAAAAGTGATAAAATTAAAGACTTCAATTCATTCAGATATTTAGAGTGAAAGGGCAAAATTCAGACTAGAAGACATTTAAAAAATACATGTGTGACAAAGAACTGAAACCCAGAATATACAAAGAGCTCATATAAACCCAAGACAGCTTCAGTGGAAGAATGGGCATGTTATGAAGGAAGAGCCAATAACATCATTGGAAGATGCTCAGTTTTGTTGGCAACTGTGTTGGATAGCTTTAGTTGCCAACTTGACATACCTGGGTTGAGGGAACGTCAGTTAGGGAATTACTTCCATTTGACTGGCCTGTGGCAGTGTCTGTGAGGCATTTTCTTGATTATCGAGTGATGTGAGAGGACCCAGCTCACTATGGGTGGTGTCACCCCTGGGCAGGTTGTCCTATATCGTATTAGAAAGCAGGCGTGGGGGCTGGAGAGATAGCTCAGAAGTTAAGAACATTGGCTGTTCTTGCAGAAGACCCTGGTTCAAATCCCAGCACCCACATGTCAGCTAACAACTGTCTGTAACTCCAGTTCCAGGATATCCAACGGCCTCTTCTGTCCTCTGCCAGCATTGCATGACACAGGTGCCCTTACCTACATGCAGGCAATACATGCAGACACATAAAATAAAAATAATAAATAAAAAAAGAAAAGAAAGCAGGCTGAGCATGGATCAAGGGAGCAAGTCAGTAAGCAGTGTTCCTCCATGGCCTGTGCTTCAGCTCCTGCCTCCAGGTTCCTGCCCTGAGTTCCTACCTTGGGCTCCCTCAGTGACGAACTGTAACCTGGGAGATGTAAGCCAAATAAACCCTTTCCTCCCCAACTTGGGTACTTACTGGTCAGAGTATTTTGTTACAGCAATTGAAAGCAAATTATAACAGCAACCAAAGAAATGAATGTAAAGTCGCAGTAAGATTCTGCCTAACCCCATCAGATCAGGGGAAATCAAAATGATACAAAATACCAGGTGTTGGAGAAGCTGTGCAGTCCCTTCAGTGCTGGTGGGAGTGTAAACTAGCACACAACACACTGCTGAAGTTCAACACACATTCGTGGGCACATGAATCATAAATTCAGCCCCTTGGTTTCTCCTGCTTTGCTTGTTCCTCTCTGCTCTAAAACAATTCTTTTGACCTAATTTCTTTAAAATCTTGCAATTGTTTTTCTCATCTGTTCTCTCTCAGGCTCATGATAGGAGCCTTCCTTCTATAGTTCATGCAGTCGATGAAGGGACACCTGACTGTGGGACATATCACCTCAGTACCCTCAGAAAGAAACCATAGCTGTGGCCACTCCCACTTATGATTTGGCAGGAAAGTTCTGTAACAGTGTGAAGCCAACTACTGGGTCTCACCTATCTCTTAACCTAGCTGAAGTAATTTCTTCTCTCTCTCTCTCTCTCTCTCTCTCTCTCTCTCTCTCTCTCTCTCTCTCTCTCCCTCTCTCCTCTCTCTTTGCCTCAAGCTAATACCTAATGTTGCCTTGATAGGCAGAATAGACTATAACCTTCAAATGTGTCCTTACCCCAAAACTCTGTAACCTGTGACTGTATGAGAAAACAGAAACAAGGCTGACAAGCAGCTGACCTTAAAATAAGAAAAAAAGATTTAGATTATCCTCTCTCTCTCTCTCTCTCTCTCTCTCTCTCTCTCTCTCTCCTCTACATAGTGAGTTCTAGCTGGGGCTACAAGGAGACTCTGTCTCAAAAAGATCAAAAGAAAAACAATGTGGAAGATGGACTGATCAAAAAGGCTCAGTGTGAGCTGAGTGTGGTGGTGCACACCTTTAATCACAACACTTGGAAGGTGAAGGCAGGACCATGAATTCAAGACCAACCTGGGCTTCCTAAGATCATGTCTAAAAAAGGAAAACAAACAAAACACACTCAGTGTGAGAAGAACTGACTTGACTGGTAGCTCTGAGGAGAGAAAGCCGGCCAGGAGTCATGGAGCCTGGTGGCCTTTGGAAGGCAGAAATGACCCTCAGTTTATAGGTAGCAAGAAAGCAGGGACCTTATCCTTTAATCACAAGGATGAATTCTGCCAACAACACAAATGAGTAGAAAATAAATGTCCCTTGGTGCCTCTAGAAAGGAATGCAGTATGCCAACATCTTGATTTTACTCCCACGAGACCCATACCAGACTTCAGATCTACAGAACGGTCAGAAAATAAATTTCTGGTGTTTAAAGCTGCCTAGTTTGTAGCAATTAGGTAAAGAAGCAAAAGAAAACTAATACAGTTAGCAAGAAGGCAAGCACACAGGACTTTCCCAAGACAGCAGCCTGTTTTTTCAGAGAGTAACTCATCAAAACAGGAGTTTCAGAACAGTCAGTCAATAGTCAGTAATCATGCTAGATGTACAATGCTGGGAGTGATCTGTGGACCTGGAGTGCTAGGGAACTAAAGTGAGAGGTGACTCCCAATGTTTGATAGCTACCTGCTAGTTCTAGTGATTTGTATGATGTCCATGCTATAAGATAATAAACAAATAAATACATAAATAAATGATAAACAATAAGGTCAACTAGATAAAAATTGGCATGAAATCTGTGTAGTTAATAATGCTAGAACTGGTTAACACATAAAAGGAAGGTATCAGTGGTAGAACAGAATCACCAGATCTGGATATCGATTCACAAATAATGATATTGAAGAGGGAGCCAAACATTAATTGGCCTCAACTCATAAATCTCAGATGATGAGCTAAGGCAAGAAAAAGACAGAAACAGCCAGGTAGGGTGGTTTATGCCTTTAATCTCAGCACTTAGGTAGACAGTAGAGGTAGAAACAGGCAGAGCTCTGTGAGTTCAAAGTTAGCCTAGTGTATGTAGTGAGTTCCAGGTCAGCTGGGGCTACGTAGTGAGACCCTGTCTCAGAAGAAGGAAAGAGAGGGAGAGAGGGAGAGAGGGAGAGAGGGAGAGAGGGAGAGAGGGAGAGAGAGAGAGAGAGTGAGAGAGAGAGAAAAGGACAGGAACAATTGTATCAATTTAATTCCAGAAATTCAAAATGAAAAAACAAAAGCTGTTATTTGGGGAGCTGATGAAAGAAGGCTGCAAATGACTGAAGACTAGAAAAATAGGAAATGGCACGTGAGCTTATCCGGAACAACTCCTTAACAGGGAACATTCAGTAATAAAAAATGCATCAAGGCTGATATGAAACTCAAGGAATTAGCAAGTGGATGTTAAACATGCATATAATTGAAAAATTGGAAGATATTCACCACCATATTAAAGAAACCTAAGGAAATGGCTTTCTAGAAGAAAGCCTGGTATTTTGGTTTCTAGTGGTGCTGTAATTGGGGTGTGAGGACCGGGTGTGAGGACCGGGTCACATGTGGAGCAGGGCTGACATGAAAGAGGACACTGTTCAAAGCAGCAGAAAAGGAGCAGAGGAAGAGATTGCTGTAGTGAAGAGCACGAGGGTGGAAACTGGTCATTAATGTGATAATGTCAAGGACATTAAAAGTAAATCAGGGCATTGGAGGGATGGTTCAGTGGTTAAGAGCACTGGCTGCTCTTGCAGAGGACCCAGGTTCAAATCCCAGTGCCTTCATGGCAGTTAACCATCCATAACTCCAGTTCCAGGGGATACAACACCTTCTTCTGACCTCCATGGGCATCGCATGACATGAGTGCACTTACACACAGGCAGGCCATACACTCATACACATAAAATAAAAATATTTTTTTAAAGTAAATCAGTTAATAACATGCTAAAAGGCTGCTGAGAAGAGAGCAGAAAAGTGTCAGCAGCACCCACATCACGTACATATTTTGTTTACTAATTGCTAGAAATGAGGATCTATTGGGAAATTAGCTGAAGACTCATAACAATTTTAAGCAGGATGACAGGAAATGACACACAGGCAAAAACTTAAAAGAAATCTGTAAACACCGAAAGCTTCCATTTAAAATAACATCATTCTAGATTTTAATGAGGAAACTCACTTTTAGATGTTGAGGATGCTCCCACACAATTCCCCATTACTTCAACAAATTGAGCCGTCCTTAAACTGTTGCCATAAGAACAAAATAAAAACCAGTCCATTCAAACTTAATGGCAGTTTCCAAAATCCACATGGGCGTCTTCCTACGCAATAGAAATTACTGTGTGACTGTGTTAGTACATTTGTTAAACTATTTATTCTGTTACCTTGTTATTTAATGAATTGGTTTTGAGTTGTTGTGTTTTTTTTTGTTTTGTTTTGTTTTCAGACAGGGTCTCTTTGTAGCCCCAGCTGACCTGGAACTTGCTCTGTAGACCAGGCTGCCCTTGATCTCAGAGAGATCTGCTTGCCTCTGCCTCCCAAGTGCTGGGATTAAAGGCCTGTACCACTGCACCTGACTGATTTTGAGTTGTTTTATCTTCTATCTATAACCCATCTGTCTACCTAACGTTATTTGTTATCTATTTAATCTCTCTTATTCTCTCTCTCTCTCTCTCTCTCTCTCTCTCTCTCTCTCTTTCTCCTACCTATCCTCTTAGCTGCATTGATCATTTTAGAAAACAGCTTTAGGGGGCTGGGGAGATGGCACAGTGGTTAAGAACACTGGTTGTTCTTGCAGAAGACCCGGGTTCGAATCCCAGCACCCACATGGCAGCTAACAACTGTCCATAACTCCAGTTCCAGGGTATCCGCTCACCTCTTTTGACCTCCACAGGCATTGCATGACACGAGTGCACTCACCTACACGCAGGCAAAACATGCATACGCATATAATAAAAATAATAAAATATTTTTTTTTAAAAAAAGAAAACAGCTTTAGATTAGCGTGATAAATTTATCTATACAGCAAGTAGAATACAAATAGATGTTTTGTTGTTCTTATTGTTATGGGTTTTTTAATCTTTTTAATTGAGTTTTTGCAATTTTCATACAATATAGTTGGACATATCTGTATCCCTCCCCTATCTGTATCTCCTCCTACTGCCCCCATCCAATTTAATGCATTCTGATAGACGATAGATAGATAGATAGATGATAGATAGATAGATGGACAGATGATAGATGATAGATAATAAGCCTATAGAGTCTGATTTGTGTTCCCAAATGTCCTTCAGTGTGGGTCCATCCATTATGCCCATCAAGAGTCCCATCCCTGTAAGACATTCTTTCCCCCTCTCAGCAGCCATCAATTGCCAAAAGTTCCTTAGGTTGGGTTGGAATTTCTTATCCACTTCCTCATGTCTATGTTCGGATTTCTGTCTGGTTTGAGCTTGCATAGGACTTGTGCATGGTCACCATTGGTGTGAGTTCATATAAGTGAATTACCAGCTGTCTAGAGAATGCTGTTTCCTTGTGGTCCTCCACCTCCTCTGGCTCTTAAAATCTTTCTTCCCTCTCTTCTGCAATAGTCCGAGTCGGGAGGCAGAGGTTTGAAGTAGGTGTCCTATTCAGGAATAAGGACTCTGTAGCCTCTTGTTCTCTGCACATTGACCAGCCTTTGGTTTCTGTGTTGATGACAATCTGCTGCATAAGGAAACTTCTCTGGTGAGATTTTAGAGATGCATTCATCCTATAGTGTAGAGGTTGCATTGTAGCAGTTAGGGTTAAGCATCTCACAGACACTTACTCTGCATGTGAGCAATTCTGGAGCACTGTAGTAGTCTCCATCTGTTGCAAAAAGAAGCTTCTTTGATGAGGGGTGAAAGGCACACTTGTCTGTAAATATGAGGATGTTGCTTGTTTTCATTGTTGTTTTGTTCTGTGTTTTCTTTGAGACAGGTCTCTTGTCACCTAACTGGGCGACTAGACCAGGCTGGCCTCAGTCTCACAGAGATCCACCTGCCTCTGCTACAAGTAGAATTTTTAAGGCTTTCTAGAAAGCAATTTAATCCTTATTAATAAATACTAAGCTGTAAGAATGTACATGTTCACTGGGCATGGTGGTGCACGTCTTTAGTCCCAGCACTCAGGAGGCAGAAGCAGGCAGATCTCTGTGAGCTCAAGGCCATCCTGGTCTACATAGTGAGTTCCAGGTCAGCTGGAGCTAAAAAGAAACAAAAACAAAAACAAAAACAGGTTGGGGGGCTGGAGAGATGGCTCAGTGGTTAAAGGCACTGACTGCTCTTGCAGAGGACCCAGGTTCGATTCCCAGCACCCACATGGCGGCTACAAACCATCCTTAACTCCAGTTCCAGGGGAATCCAAAGCCCTCTTCTGACCTCTGTGGCATTGCACGACACGGGTGCACTCACATACATGCAGGCAATACACTCATACACATAAAGTAAAAATAATAAATAAAATATTTTTTAAAAACTAGGTTGGGAAACAGACTGACCGTAGTTAGAAAAAAAATCATATGTGTATGACTGAATGAATAAGCTCAAAAATACTTACCTTTATTTTAGGGATTGACATTATGGATACTTTTTATCTACCCGAATTTTCTAAAAGTTCCACACAGAGTATGTGTCATTTTTATAAACAACAACAACAAAAAGTTTTAAATTGCCCATTAGCTTAGAAGGCAGGTACCTGACTTTGAGTGGCCAAGCCCTTTCCTCATCCTTAAACTTTACTTCTCTTTCCTACTCTTTCCCTTCCCTCCTTTAAAATTCTGTTAGTAAAACCACATTCCATAAACAACAGCATTGCTTGGAGACTGTTGTGGATAGTCATGTGTTACAGGTGACCGTGTGGGGATTTGCATCCAATAAGTATTGTGTGGCCAGCATTCAAGAGATACCAAGAGGAGAAAAATGCTCCGCAGAGCCCGTACTCCAGTGGAAGGCACAGACACTGGGTCTGAAGTAGCAGTGGCATGTGGGGTTCATGCTAATAAGATATGAGCAGAGTGGTGTAGGATCATGGAGGGTGGGGAAGATTTCTGAGAAGGCATTGCTGGGCCTGGAGGGGGAAAGCCGACAACGCTGTGCTATGGACTTCACATACCTATCTCCAACCATCCCACAATCCTGCCAGGAGTTCTTTTCCTCTGCTCACATTTTCTTAAGCAGTTTAGAACACAGAAGAGTGGGAGGACATTCGTATCGTTTGTGCAGGATGGAAAGTGGTTGTCATTCTGTGCCTTACCTTTTCTGCTCAATATAGTGGGGCAATAACTCCTGCAATCTGTCCTTCTTCAATGCCATTGCCAAGTGGAAAGGCAGGAATTAGAACCATAGTAGCTCCTCCCAGCTGTATCCACAGTGGCTCTTTATCCCCTGGGTTCCAGCACACACCACCCATGGTACCTCCTCCACTGGGGGGGGGTCCCAGATTTTACCAGGAAGCATGGATTCCCAGGCCCTTGTTACCCACTTCTTTGTCCCCTCCAGGTTAGATATGCTCTCCCTATGCTGTACTTCTACTCTGCTCGAATGTCTGCTTTTACTTAGAGACCCAACAACACCTTGGGTAACTAGGTCCCTGTACAAATATCCTCCTTGTCCACACTATGACCCAGCTTGTCACACAGCTAATTATTGGCTGAACTAGTATTCGAAGGGTTCCTGGACTCCAAAATCTTCAAAGACGACAGCCCAGAGTCACTAAGCACTTACCAAGTGTCAAGGTCTTTAGGTTGGTCATCTCATTTAATCCTCACAATGACTCTGTTAAGTGAGTGCTGTCATATCTCCCAGGCCAGAAACATTCCCTAACAGTAAGCGGGGGGATGAAGAGTAGGACCCCAACAGTTTGAATCCGGGTCTGTGCTTATAACCATTAGGCTGTCCTCTCGTTGGATAGGAGGAAGGAAAGAAAGGGGGAGTCTCAAAGGGGCCTAAAGCACAGAGAAGGAACTCAAGAAGAAAATTAGATCTGTTCTTTGACCTCAATACCTGAACTTTAGCTCTGCCCAAGAACCTGTTCTCTAAACTCCTTATTCCTAGATGCCACAGCAGCAGCCCCATCATCTGGGCATGATTGAGAGAAGAACGTGCCTGGTCTTCCGTGGAAGACAAGGTGAAGTCCAGGCTGCAGTCTGAAATGACCCTACCCATATCACCACCCTCGGTTCTGATCTCTTCCCTCCTCCTTCCCAGGGTCCTCCATCCTCACTCAGGAAAAGCCCATAATCCTCTTTGGAAAATCCACCCATCCTTCAGGCTCTGGCTCCCTTGGCATCTGCACATCGCAGGGAATTCAGGTTGCTCTGACTAATTAGCAGGTGCTAAGCAGTTTCCACATTTCTTAGTAAATATGTCAAAACACAAAATCCATTCATTCCTCTCCACCCGCCCTTCCCTTCTTCTTGTGAAACCTGCTTTTCTCTCTTAGCTATTCAGCCAAGGAACATTTTTCTTCAGCAAGAGAGAAAATGGTGCTGACATGAGTAGCCTGGCAGTCTTGCAATCCTTTTCAAATCCTCATCTACTGTCCCGGTCATTTATCTAGCTGTCCATTGGAACATCTACGTGCCCACTATGAGGTCGCCGCTGACTTAGGGATCTGGGCTTTTTTTTTAAACTGGAGTCTCCCAAGTATAAAGTAGTATATCACCAGGGGTCCCCCTCCAGGAGACCCATTATCACCCAGGACCCAGCCAGGGCAATAAGGTACCAAGGAGCCCCAGGGGAGTTACACAATTAATTTCCACCATTTTTCTGGGCTCCTGCTGGGAGATTTGAAAACAACTTCTTAAATCAAGCAGCAGCTGGCTCCCTCCCTGCTGGGCTGCTTGCTCCTCAGCAGTGACCCCCTTCCCCTCTGAGTTACTGGGGTAGAGAAGAAAACTATCTCCATGCAGAGACCTCTCTCTTTCCCACATGTCTCTGGCCCAAACAAAAGAAAAGGAGCCCGGAGTGCAGAGTCCTCCAAAGCTCCTGCCAGATTTGCTAGACAGCCTGGGCTCTGCAACTGTGCTCAGGTCTGCTGGCCAGAACCGGGAACTTATGGGTGGGCTGAGGGAAACTTTCCCACCTGAATGTAATTTGTTTGATCTAGGGTTGTATGTGAGTATAAATCTCAAATGACTTTGAAAGGGTAACAGTTCAGTTCTACCAGAAACTAACCCATAGACCTCTCCAACTCTACCTCTGGAAGGCCCTGTCTTTCCAGGTTGACTTTGGAGGAGTGGGAGGGAAGAGCAGGGTGCTTCCAGGCTTGAATCTCAAGGTGGACTCAGTGCACTCCACTGGAATCCAGTGAAGACTGATTTCAGCTAATTTTGCCCACTCTTCCTTTGCAAGGAGCCTCAAAGGCTGCCATCTGCAATCAAACTTAGCACTCAAGTCCTTAGGCCATTTTTGTCCAGAGACAGGGAGTAAGTGGTGGGGGTAAAGAGAAAATGAGAGTGAATAGTTTCAACAGAGAGAAGAGTGGATGAGGGATATATGAATAAGTATGAATAAGTATGGGGCCACAGAACATAGGGGCTCACATAAATGTGATTCTCCCATAGAGTTGGATGCTCCATTAGTTCAGCTACACAGCAGTATTCACACTGGGGCCCTGAGTGATAGATGTGCCTTGCTGAAGATCATCCAGGACAGCACAGGGCACAGCCAGAAGGAAGCTCCTAGGCCCTGGACGTTCATTGTTTCCAGTTTCTGCCCAAGGAATGTACTGCTCCGCAGAATCAGTCAGTTCCCTTGTCCTTCCTTTTCTCTTGAGATAGTCATTTGTACTCCCCTCAAGTGCCCAGCCCCCAGGTGTGAGGGCCTCAGGAAAGCAGTTGCTAGAACCGCTGAGAAGGAGGCAGGCAGTAAAACTCAGGCAGAGTCATTTTCATTAATTTATACCATTTCCTGGCTCATCCAGTGGGCCTGCTCCCTGCTGTTGCTTTCCAGCCCAACTGAGATGGCTTTTCTGTTTGTTTCCATTGTCTGAGAAACGACACCAGTTTGATTACACCCACGGTCTTTGGTCTCTTGTGAATGATTCTGTACTGGCTGCCCACATGCAGAAGGTGCTGTCTGTATCCCTGCCACACATCTAGAAGAGGCCTGCTTGTTCAGGAGGGCTTGGGTGGAGGGACCACCCCATTTCATGACTGGGGTTTAGATGAGGACCTGAACAGGTGCCATGCAGGTGGGCAGTGGGTGTTCTGTTATCATCAAAGGGGAGAGAGATAAGGAGAGGAGCTGACATTGTGGGGGCTTATGCAGGATTCAGTCCTCTGTGTGGGGGACCCTGTTTCAATGACAAGGACCCAGCTATGAACCCAAGGGTGTGGGGTTAGGGGAGATTTTAAGGCATGGGGTAATGGTGTTATTCAAAGTATTTAACAGCTGCACCTGAACAGACAACTAATCAGTTGCTGTACATCCTGACAATGATTCCAGAGGCCACTTGTAGTACATGTATTAACCTTTTGGTCTTGGTGAAGTCAGGTATGTGGGGCAGATGTATGTGTGGTGGATCCCATGGAAGGAACTGAAGGACCAGGATGGTGGAACCCCAGGCATTAGCTGCTCATCAGCCAGCACAGGATGGCAATGCCAGCAACGTTTAGTATTAGCCATATAGAGAGTCAGGTGACAGGGCTGGAGATGACTGTAGCCAACTGTCCATCATTAGGGTCAGCCACTCAGCAATACCCCATGTGTTCTGGGTGGAGGAAGCCCACTGACTCTTTATCTTCAATTTTCAGGAAGTCAAGACCGTGTGTGTGTGTGTGTGTGTGTGTGTGTGTGTGTGTGTGTGTGTGTGTGTGTGTGTGTATAGGAACACCTGACATAACCTGACATAAAAAATCATATACCCAGCACTGGGTTCTCCCTGCACATCTCTGAGCAGCCCAGCGAAGTCCCCTTAGCCTTTAAAGTACTGGAAACTTCACTGAACCTTGCAGGTTACAGTTGCAGTAGACGATCACAACCACCCATAGGTGCACATTATTCTCTCCATTTGAAAATGAGAAAACTAAGATGATCATCTTTGGGGTCACAGGAGCCCACAAGGACACCCACCTAGTACAGGGAGGGCAGCCTGTTAAACCCACATCTTCCTGTCTCTAAAGAGTAGAAAGAGCACTGTCTGGGGTAAAATTGTTCCCATGTTCCTTTGCTCTGGCATCCATGCTGTTGATGGATGGGCTGAGGCTAGGGTAGACCCACAGAAGGACTGATGAGGTTGCTGGGGTGACTATGACTACCCCAGTCTACTAGGAAAATGGCAGGAAGAGGGGGCTAAGTCTCTATGTAGAGGTGGGAATGGATAGAGTGTTTGAGAGATTCTGGAGTTTATTCTTGCTGGAAGAATAAATGAACTTAGGACATAGTGAGGCCACTGCCCCACCTCCAGGAGAATTAGGGAGTGGGCTGTGTTCTTCCCTTACATCTGCAGAAAGGTCCCAGGAAACTGATTACCCTGGGCAGCAGTCCACCTCCCTCCAAAGATGCCTGTTGTGTCTAAGCTGTAGCCCAGGCTGGGGCTACCAGTTGTAGGCAGACACTTGTGATCACCTCCTGTGAGACTGTCTTGTATGAATGACAAGAGAGGAGTTGAGGGAAGGATGGCAGCAAAAAGAACTGCCTGAGAAGAAAGCATGTAGGCAAGAAAGTGCATGGAAGAGTGATGTGTGGGAAAGTTGTCACACTTAAAAAGGACAGGGACTAGAAAGTGAAGGCTTTTTAAATGGGAGACTGAGGCCAAAATGAGGGCCTAAGACCAGAGTTAAGATATTTTATTCAGTTGATAGTAGAGAGCTATGGAGGGTTTGGTAGCAAACTGTCTTAGTTTGAGCTGCTATAATAAAGTAGCATTGAGTGAGTGACGTAAACAATAGGTATTTATTTCCTCACAGTTCTGGAGACTGGGAACGCTGAGGTCAGGGTACCAGTGTGGTTGGGATCTGGGAAGGCCTCTCTGCCTGGCTTTCAACACACTGCCTTGGTGCTGCATCCTCTTCCCCTCCTTATGAATGCATTATCTCCATCACAGACATTCTACTCTCAAGGCCTCATCTAAACCCAGTTCCCTCACAAAGGCCATACTATGTAATACCATCACACTGGAGACTACAGATTTGGCAAAGGGCATATATACATCCAGTCCATAGCAGTGTGTCAGGGATCATGAGGTGGGAAGCTAAGACCCAAGCCCCTAACACGTCCCAGCCTCTGTGGATTCTTTATCCAGCCTTATATATTGATCTGTGTATTTATTCTTTCCATCTCTCTGCATATCTCTAACTCTGAGAACAGCTTTGTGAGAATATTTCGACTTTTCAGGCAAGGATATTGAGGGTTGGGATTTCCAACAATGTTCATGATATCATACGGCAGCGAATGAATGAGTTTGGGATCCTAACTGAAGTCTGGAGGACGTCAAGAAACCAGAGGCCAGGGAAAGCAGCTATAAGCACTATCTGGCTCTGATTAGTAATGTCTGTAACTGCAGTGGAATAGGGCAAATGGCAAAGAAAGAAATGCTGGATCCTGAGAATGGGGCTTCTGGGGTGTGAATCAGTATGGAGGGTAGAAAGAGGAAGGAGGAGGGACATTGAGGTGAGGGGAAGGAGTCACAAAGCAAATGGGGATGGGAGCCCTGGAGGAATCATTAGGAACTATAATTTTGGGAGAGGGCTTAATTTTCAGAAGACAAGTCTTACTATTTATGTGTTTAGTGTTTTTGAGACAGGGTTATGTAGCCCAGGCTGACCTCCAACTTGCTACGTAGCCAAAGATGATCTTAAACTCTTGATCCTCCTGCCTCCACCTACCAAGTGCTGGAATTACAGGTGTGAACCACCATGTCTGTCCTTTGATTTTTGAGAAATATTATGTTAGTTCAGAGGTCTGAGAAGTCTTTTTTTTCCCTTCCTGTTATGGCAAACTAGATCAGAAACCCAAAATTCACTGCTAAAGTATATATTTAACAACATAATCCTATACTGCTTAACCACAGGGACATGTCCTGAGAAATCTGTCATTAGCCAATTTCATCACTGTGCTAACAGCATGGAGTGAATTTACACAAGCCAAGATGGCTATGTCATCACTAGGCGATCTAATCTCAGGGGACCCCTATGTCCAGGTGCTCTGTCCTGGACATGTGTGCTGCTTGGCTGTGCATACCTTCCCTGCATGCAATGCATTCTGACTATTTCCCTGTCTTAGTCTACTCTATTTCGTTTAGGTCGGGGATAGGGAAGAATGTTGGTTGCAATTCAATCTCCAGGTTGATCTTATTACCCATAGTGGAAGATGGCCTGCAGGACACGCTTAAGCCCAAAGCGGTGTGAAGTGGAATAGACAGTCCTCCTAGCCACTGCCAAGGAGAAGAAGTGGGGAAGCCATACAGAGGAAACAAGGACAGCAGAGTCTCTAAAATGCCCCTGTCTTATAGTTAGGTCATCAGAGACCTCCTTTTTATAGACTGGACACTGGTTCAAGTCCATCTGGTGGGGTCTTCTCGGCCTCCTTGATCAAGAGGACAGGTGACCCACCACCATTATAGGACATTTTGAGAGATGCTCATAGTCCCCTGGAACTAGTCGACCTAGGAGGGCAAGGAACAAAAAGTGTCCTTTATGTCCCTCTGACCAAATTATTATAGGCCTCAAAGTATGTCTGTTAAACATCCAAGAAGGTTAGTTCTACCAGTCTGGTACTTTTAATTACTGTGTGTCATGTAGATAAATCTTGGGTAAAGATCAGTTGTTCTAGGATAAACCTTACCTAGACATATATTTCTTGATCTGCTATGTATAATTTGTCAGTAGGTTGTAGGAGTAATATGGTTCTCTCTGGTTTTCAAAACTAGCTAGGCATTGTTTATCTCTCACATTGTCTCACTCCTCTATCACGGTTTTCCCACTTAAGGTGCCTCCATTTTCCCCTTTTCTCCCTTACTAATTCCCTTCTCCTACGGTCCTACCTCTCTTGAGCTCCTTCTTTCCCTTTATCCCCTAGGTTCCTTGTATACCCTTCCCTCGCCCCTCCCTTAAACTAACCCAATTTTTATCCATATCTCCCTTATTAAGGCCTGTTTCCTACTGTTCTTCTCTTTCAGGTTACTTCTTTTCCTTTACCTCCCTGTTTCCTTTCCATTATCCTGGTTCCTGTAGTTATGTCTGGTTGCATACTTATTATCAGAGTCTCATTTTAGGATCCGCATATGAGGGAGAACATATGTCGCTTTTTTTTCTGAGTCTGTGTTACTTCAGTTACTATAACAGTTTCTAGTTCCATCCATTTACCTGCAAAGGTCATTTCAGTCAGTGGTGATGGTGATAACCAAACTGAAACACGGGATTGGGGTGTGAGTTGATGAAAGAGAGAAGCACAGACCCAAACGTGCTGGTTTGCAGGAGACAGAACCTAGGAAGGGAAGGGATTGAAGATGTCTGAGAGAGATGCATGTAACTACAGGCAGCAATGCAGAAGCCGTGCCCAAGAGGAGACAGAAGGGGCTGGGGTAAGCTGGGGCAAAGAGCATGGATGTGGGGTCTCCTGGGGAAGGAGGTGCAGTGCTGTGTCTCTGAAAGGGAAGTGGACAGGCTAGGTAAAGACAGACATTTGCTGAAGTGAGAGGAGGGAGGCAGAAGAGTATGGAATGTGAACAGCTGACCCCAATTTTCTCAGTAAAGTGGGCAGCAAGGTCAGGTGGTTGGCAAGTTCAAGTGACTGGGAAATGTTTGGAACAGCTGCTAGAAAGCATCAACAAGCAGAGAAACAAAAGAAAGGCTGAAGAGCAGGGACCAACACGGAGGTGGAGGTCTGTAACACCTGTGGTTTGTTTCAGAGGGCATCTTCTCTCTCTTGCTGGCTGTTGTCAGAGAATAGCTCCCCTTTCTCCCTCCCAAGATTGTTCTCTGGGCTCCATCACTTCAAAACTCAAGAAACGCTGAGTCTCTGCTAGATGGCCAAAGAATACAAACCATTATATCCTGTGTATTTGTTTTTGTTTTTGTTGTTGTTTTGTTTTTAGAATCCTGCCTCTAGGCTTTCTAAAATAAGCTCCTGCTTTGAGATCTCCGATTCTACTTCTAATTGCTATCCTGACAGTACAGCCTAGCCCATCTGGACCAATCAATCAGCCTTTATCAAGTGATGTTTTTCTCTACATCTCCTTCCTGGAATTTATATCCCTGCCTGTATACTGGAAATGCCTGGGAAAAGTTAAAAATAACGATGCCCCATCCCACCCTTTGAGATGAACTTAATTAGTCTGGTTTTGCAGCTGGACATAAGCAAATTTCCCCAGTTAACTCAACTGAGGATGTGAGCTACTGTCCCCTTTGTTACGCGAGGTGTATCCTGGGGACCAGAAACATCACCTTGGCCTGGGTACTTAGAGAAATGCAAAGTCTCGGGCTTTCCTTATCCTAGAAGAGTTGGAATCCACAGTTGAGCAAAGACCCCAGGCCATTCATATGCACACTGAAGTCAGAGAGCTCTGTGCTGGAGACCTAACTGCTTAAGCTCACTTGCCTGCTTTGTGTACGATCAAATAGAGACATCTCTAAGCAGCCTGGCAAAAAGCTGGAGATTGCTGTGTGGAGTGTCAAACAGGCACTCATAGACCAATCAACAAGTGCTTTCTGACTCCAGACAAGCACACATTGCATACCTGAGTGTTGGCCCTTGGGTTTAAAGGTTTACCATGCAGTTGTGGCATTCTTGTTAGGGTGTTTAGGTTTGTTTGAGATTTTCCTAGTTTTAGTACAATAAGTGCCGCACTTGGAAATTTGTCAGCTGTTGACAAACTGGAGTGGCTGGTCATAATATGAAATAACATTTAGAACTATGTTACCCTTCCACACATGTAAATAGACACGCACTGTCGAACATATGACCTGCTTCCTTGGATTCCTACCCTCTTGTGAACACACATAACTAGACGTTTTGGTGTTTCGTGTGTATTGTTGATGATTAAACATGTTGGTTCAGCCATTCAACAAAGATTCATTGAATGTCCCTAGTCTCCATATAAGGTACTGGGAAGTAACTCTCTCAATATGGCCTCATGGGGCTACAGTCTAGAGGGGAATACAGAGGTGATAGTATGCAGTGAGTGAGTGCTGTGATCAGAAGAAAGAGTATAGTTACCTGTAGACACTTACAAGAAGAAGTCCCAACACATACATGTGGGGCCCAAGGATTTCTGAAGTATGGGAGATGTAATCACATGAAATGCAGAAGGTACATGTGAGAAACAGAGAGCTTCAGAGCACAGGAATGTGGGTGTACAAAGTGGACAAGAGAACATTGCCCCTTTGATCCTGAAGAAAGGTTCATAACTTTAGGGAAAACACAATGGAAGAGGTGAGATAAGGGAAGATAACACTTGGGCTCGAAGAAGCAGGCAGAAGCTGACTTCTGAGTGACCACAAAACAAGTCAGGGGGATACCAGGGTGTGGTCCTCAGAAGAGGGGATCTTTAGAAGAATTTGTAGTAAAGAATGATCAACGTGACTTTACAGTTCTGCAAGGAACAAAATGAAGAAAATAAAAGTGGAAACAGAGGGCAAAAAGTAGAGGTTCAGTAGTCCAGGAAAGAAACGAGGGCAGCTCAGTCTGAGCTGGTAACAGTTTAGATACTGAGAAATGGATGGGTTAGAGAGATCCATGGGAAATAAAAGTCACAGATGATCATGTTGCCTGGTATCTGCCCTCAGTGGAAAAGGGTGAAAGTAAAGAAAAACGATGATTGAGGACTATGCAGGGGTTTGGTTTTGTGCTTCTGTAACTGTTCCTAGACTTACAAAAAAGTTGCAAAAAAGTACAGTTTCCACAAATCAGTCACTGTCTTTCCCTGTGTTACCACCATACATATTCAGAGCACAGTGATCAGAACCAGGAGAGTATGGTATAAACTAATGATCCCTGTCCAACTTTACCAGCTTTTCATTGATTCTGTGTGTGTGTGTGTGTGTGTGTGTGTGTGTGTGTGTGTTTTCAAGCTTCCACCTTCATTGTTATTTATCTCTGGCCACCAGCAGTTACCAAGAGTCACTCAAACTTTCCCCTTTTCTGGACTTTCATTCCCTGAAGAGTGTTGATCAGTTTTTTTGTTGTTTTGTTTTTGTTGTGTTGTTTTGTTTTGTTAAATGTCCCTCAATTTCAGTTTGTCTGCTATTCTCAGGCTCCTGTTTCTGACAGGAGGAGGGAAAGCTCCATGTGGGCATGGACTTGTGGGCTTGCTCCCTGACAGATTGCACATCTCAATGTGCCAATGGAATGATGGGAATTATGATGTGCCAGCTAACTATGGGCAATGTGTTTCAAAGTGTTCTACTGTCTCCTCCCCTGCTTAGCAGAAAAGGATAAGTGCTAGTTAGAACAACAAGAAATGCCAATGTGAAACTCAAAACTCTGAAACTGTTAGAGGAAAATATTGACAATAACCTACAAGATATAGGTGTAGGAAAGGACTTTCTAAATTGGACACCACCCTTGCTCAGGAATTAAGGTCAACAATGGTCAGTAAGTAGGACCTCATTAAACTAAAAATCTTTTGTACAGCAAAATAAACACTCAAGAAAGTGAAGAGAAAACCCACAGAATGGGAAAAAAATCTTTAGCAGTGACACATCTAACAGAGATTTAACATCCAGAATATATAAAGAACTCAAAAAAACAAAGAATCAAGAAAACAAATGACCCAATTAAAAGATGGGCTAAAAATCTAAACAGAGAGTTCCCAAAGGAAGAAATAAAAATAGCTGAGAAACATCTTAAAAAGTGTTCAACATCATTAGTAATTAGGGAAATGCAA
>NW_008360326.1:2428237-2454505 GCF_000622305.1 Nannospalax galili
GAGCAGTGTAGAGGATGCTTAAAAAACTAAAAATGAACCTACCATATGACCCGGTTATACCACTCCTTGGCATATACCCAAAGGACTCATCCTATTGCAGAGACACTTGTACAACCATGTTTGTTGCTGCTCTTTTCACAATAGCTAAGAGCTGGAAGCAACATAAGTGCCCCTCAACTGATGAGTGGTTAATGAAAATGTGGTACATTTACACAATGGAGTTCTACTCAACAGTAAGGAAAGATGAAATAATGAAATTTGCAGGTAAATGGATGGATCTAGAACTGTTATACTAAGTGAAGAACACAGACTCAGAGAAACAAAAGACCTATATCCCCCCTCATTTGTAGATTTTAGCACCGAATCCTTATAAGTGGGCACATATCCTGATATAACTGCAGGAACCAGGAAAATGGAAGGGAAACAGGGAGGTAAAGGGAAAGATGGAACCCAAGAAAGAAGAATAGTAGGAGACAGGTATTACTAAGGCAGAAATACATAAAAAGGGGGTAGTTAAAGGGGAGGGGAGAAGGAGGGTCAGAAAAAGAGCTATGGGAATAAAGCAGAAGAAGGAGCTCAAGAGAGGTGGGACCACGGCGTATAGAAACTATCAAAGGAGAAATGGGGAAAATGGGGACACTTTAAATGGAGAGGCTGGGGAGGGAGGAGAAGACAGGGAGAGAAAGAGGAGAGATAATTAGTGCCTAGGTAGTACGAAAAAAAAAAAACAAAACAAAGGGATTGTATTAGTCCAAAAACCTACTGAGAAAGTACACATACAACATCCCTACAGGAGTCTGTGAGTACAGCTGAAGGCTACATAACAAGAAACAGTGCCGGACAGGACAAATCTTCCTTTGAGCTCTTGGCCAGGGTAGTCCCGAAGACTCCCAAAATCACACAGGCTATTGTCACAGCTCTTGATTACCTCCCAGAACTTGACGGGAGGCAACACCCTATTGCTGAAAACAGGACATACTTTGGACATGGGATTTGGAACAATGGAGCTGGGACTGACCTGGAAACCACCTCCCCTGAAGGCTAGCTCTCATAGCTTTGGAGAGAACATTAATCAATCATCCAACCCCAGCTTCAAGGCCTAAAAAACACATCAATGACCAGCACAGCAAACAACATTGATGCAATAGTGACATTTTTATCTTGGGGGTAATCAACAGCTACCTAATTGGACTTAAAGCCCACTCAGTGGGAGGAAACTCATGTGTGGTGCTGTAAACCTAGCCAAATACGCATAACTGGAGAGGTCATAGATCTTAGAGAAAACTCCAAGGCTGTCACGTCTCTAGATAAATGTAATTTCTTACTATGTGCAAAATATGGATCCTTAAATTTATAGACAAGTATCCCAGTCACCACCAATTAAAGAAGCTTCTTTTTCCAGAGACAGAGATAATTACATGGTTCCACAACTGATCACACACAGAGATTGTCTGTGAACTTCCCAAGTCTAAGTGGCACATCTGGGTTGCAACCTTTACAGCTAAGGCTCACAGAACATAGAACAAGGGATGAAGAGAACACTAATGCATCTTTCAACTCTCATCAAAGAAGCTCCCTCATGCAACAGAGGGTCAGGAATGCAAAAGGCCACAAATGGTCAAAATGCAGAGAATAAGAGTCTACAGAGTGTGGGTCCTTGGACAGGACTTCTATATTAAAATCTACCCACCCAGAGCTCAGGGACCATTTCGGAAGAGGGGGCAGATAGATTATAATAGCCAGGGAGGCAGAAACAGTCCTACAGGCGCCTGGGACTCTTCTCATACAAACCTACAGTAATGGTGTCAGCATGCACAAGACCGATGCAAACGTAAGACAAAAACCTAGCATAGAACTATGGAAATGGACAGCAGGCCCCAATCTTAGTCAAAGAGTTATTGGCAACTGATTATTGCTGGGTGAGGAAGAGATGAACTTCTTAAAGGGAAGGAGTCTAGATAGGCTGACTAAATCCTGGTGGATGAACTTGTACTAAGGGACATCTGGGGATACTAACTTTACATGATAGGCCTTAACAAAAATGATAGAATGTATGAACTCCAGGGGGGGCTATGAGAGGGTGCCAAAGGGGAAAGGGGTATAAAGATGACTTTATGTGTGAAATACACAAAAATTCAATAAAAAACGTTTTAAAAAGAACAAGAAGAAATGTTTTTCTTAAATGGATATACAAAAGTATTCAAACACCCAGTTGGCTTGGATTGAATTCATTGCATAACCTCTTTCAATCTCTCTAATTTCTAGGCATGATGAGTAGTATGCAGGTCAACTGGAGATGCAGAGGACGCTCCCTGTAGCCAGACTACAGGAAGAGGGAAATGGAGGTCCATGATGATGACAGGACCAGCAGCCTGCACCAAGTAGATACTCTAGGCAAGGAAGAAATGCAGGGCAGGAGCAAGGCCTCGTAGAAGAGGTCACGCCTGAGGTAAGGCTGGAGGAGTGTGGGGTTTGAACTTGTACTAGAAGGGAGGAGTGGGGATCCCAGAGAGGAGGAAGGCTGAGAATAGAAACAAAAAAGCTGAGGACCTTTGGGCATGCGTGGGCAATGGCAGGCTGTGGAGATTAGCCAGAGTGCCTGCTGGGAGGCTGAGATGATGAGACTGGAAGCTGAGCTAAGAAGTCAGGTCCAAATCCCAGCACTCCCTGACTGTCGCTGTGCAGAGGGCATTGAACTCTTTTCCATGACGGTGAAAGGATGAGAATGAGCTGCTCGGAACTCCTTATGATAGGAGGCCATGCAGCAGGGCTAGGCAGTTGTTTTCCTCAGCCTGTCACTACAAGGGATAGTCTGGGGGATAGCAAAAAAAAAAAAAAAAATGGATATGACTGGTGGGAGACTCTGATTCTGATGCAACTGTCTCCTGACACTTCTAACGTGTATTCCTTTCACTAACATGCCATGCTACCACACTGCACAAGGATGTACACCATGCCACACCACCACACTGTAACATCCCACCATGCTGTAACATACCATCACAACATGCTATGCCACACCAAACTGCCATGTTACACTACCACACCACGCTGTGACATACTACCACACTACTATCATGTCATGCCATAACAAACCAGCATGCTGCCCCATATCACCAAGCCAGGACATACCACCTTGCTTTAACATACCACCATGTTACATCTCACCGCCTCATCTTTGTAAGTGCCCCAGTATCATTCCCCACCTGTCTCTGGTGAACTATTGTTCCTTTTCCTGCTATTGACTGGAGATTCTGGTTCTTCTGTGAAGCCACCTGCCTGTGACTCACTCAGGCAAAGGCAGCCCTTCTTCCTTTCTGCTCATGCTTCAACAAGGACATCTCTCCATTATGATCTCTATGACAGTTATTGTTGTTGTCCTTATTGTTAAACTGAAAGGTCATTGAAAGAAGGAGCCACGTTTATTTATCTGCATTCCTTAAGCTGGTATCATGTTTGACACATTACAGATGGTTGAAAAAGAACAATTGAATTTAATTATGTTGAATGAAATAGTAAAAAGAGCATTGGATTTGGATTCAGGAGCCCTCATTCCAACCCCTGCCCTACAAACCAACAAATTATCTGACTCTTCTGGAAGGACCTCTTCTCCACATCGGGTTAAGAGATGACTATATCTCATAGATTTGTTCTGGAAGACCCTATTATATCCCTGGAACATAATGGCTGCCCTTCTGCCCAGCACACTTACTTCACCCCTAATTATGTATTCAGAGTCCATAGAATTTATAGTGGGGCAACAAAGAACAAGTATTCCTACTGTTGTGAGTCTACTGTGTGCCAGACCTCATCAAGTACAAGTTAAAGGGTACCTTTGAGAGTTTGAAGCAGACACACGGTGGAGTTTAAAGTTGGTCAGTAAATTGCTAACATTATCTAAGAAATGAAAACTGGTCAGCGGAGAGCTGGCAAGAGTTACACAGAACTTCAAGAACCTGGAGCAGATTGCCCAAGGCTACCTAGACTCTGTTGGGACTTCACCTCTGGACTGTACCCTCCCTGGATTGCAGGACTCCTCGGTTTGCCCCTGGCTGTGCTCAGCTAGCCCAGCATTCTGTGTAGAGAGCAGCAACACATACACATCACTCACCCTCTTTGTGTCTGGAATCCCCTTATTTTTAATGGAGGAGGATCTCATGCTCAGTGTGGTTCACTTTTTTCATCAAACCTTTAACTTCTTTGAGCATTAAGGGGGACAGTGAGGATGCTGATGGCAGCTGGGGAATGATAATATCAAAAGGGAACAAAAGTGAATGCAAACACAATACCTCGATTCTGCCAGATCCCCATAGGTATGAGCAAGCCGCCAGAGCGGGAGGACCTGCTAAGACAAAGGTCTGGAAAACAACAGGGCTAGTGCCACATTTTCTTTTGATTTTCTCTCCGGGAAATGGCTGCCAGGTAAGAGATCTGAAGTAAGATGACTGAGCCTTGAATGAGACACTGTCAGGAGCACTGGGTGGAACATTGGCACAGAGAGCTCTTAAGCTTCCAGACTCCATTTTGTCAACCTGTTGTAATTCCCAACAATCTGAGGTGGTTACCATAACGATCACCCCAATCAGAAGGATCCTGGTGCCCTACTTTCACTGAGAAAGCTCTTACATAGAACAAAGGTCACAGGCGCTACAGATGATGCTCAGGGGTGAAGGCAAATGCATCTCTATGGGCCAGAGCATGCTGAGAAAGAAGGATGAGGGAGTGCTTAAGTGTTAAAGCATCCCTGGCCTTCCCATTCTTCCCAGGGGCGCCGCTTCTTTCCAGTCTCTGTGATTTGGAAAAGCTCCTCCTTCTACCTAGAATGACTTCCATCCTCTTAATCTCTGCTAAGATCGGGTCCACTGCAGGTACCTCCAGCATGAAGCCTTCCTGGGTCCTCCAGGCCACACTTCCATTATACTTTACACAGTTCATAGGCCTGATTATCCTGTAATTGTCCCACCAGCAGCCACATGACTGGCTCTCAGAGGACAGGAACTGTGTTCTGCTTCATCATAATCTCCAGAATCTTTGGCGTCATCCTGACACAGCTGCTTGATAAATATTTGCTACAAATTAACTAGAAATATTATTCTACTCACATGGAAGAAAGATGAACCAAGTTAATATCACAATTTACTCATCTACAAGGTGTCTGTGGTCTGTGGAAACTGCATGCTCATTTCTGTGTCTTCTATAACCACAGATCCTAATTAAACAATAATCCTTCCATATGAAAGAAATTTCATTCAGTGTCTAATTGTAATGTGCAGTGGACTCATATTTTGTATATTTTCAACAATAAGCATCTTTTTTAAAGTTAGAGGGTTAGCCTCAGAATTAATTAGAAAATAAAATTAACCACATGCACATCCTGCTCCTGTACACTCCTCCTCTCTAGTCTATGCCATTCATTTAACATTCTACACTTTATGGGAATATATTCATGTGTTAGGACATGAAAGATGAACACACCTGGGGCTGGAAAAGAGGAGCCAGCAAAAATAATTTTTTTCTCCTACACATATATGTTCACTGGTTCTCAGGGTCACGGGAGGAGGCCCCATGTCATGATTTTTCCCCCCTTCCTAAGCATGTCAACCTCACCTCTCTGGATCCTGGTTTCTTACTTGTAAATGTCAGGAAAATACTTTCTGTTCTTGTGGAGAGCCACAGCCTCCGCCGCCATTACAAGATGGTGCCGGAATCCGGACCTTCTTAAAAGTAAACATCCTGCCACACCCATAAGGGGCGTGCACAAGAGCCTGCTTTCCCTCGCCTCCTCCCGTGGCGTGATCTCCAGCAACCAATCCGCTTCTTATGATCTCCAGCAACCAATCCGCTTCTTATACGTCATAAATGGGACCTTTGGGGCATATATAAGCAATAGCTCTCCTACTTCTCGGCGTCTTTGGTCTTCAGTCTTCAAATAAACTGCTGCAGAAGGATCCTGACTTGTCCTCCCGCGTCGTTCTTGCCGGCGAGACGGAAAGCGGTCGGGGACACTCAGGGTCGCGGGAGGAGGCCCCATGTCATGATTTTTCCCCCCTTCCTAAGCATGTCAACCTCACCTCTCTGGATCCTGGTTTCTTACTTGTAAATGTCAGGAAAATACTTTCTGTTCTTCCTTCCTGTCCACAGAAATATGAACTAGTGGTTCTTCATGTGTGAGACAATAAGAAAACTTCTGGTTCCTTCAGACTCTTTGGAAGCTTCTGGATAAAACCATCATTCAAAAAACCAAGAGAGTTTTTGTGGCATTACTATTCCCAGACAGGTGGCCCAAAGTACAGCCAAACCACCAGGCTCCTATTACAGAAAAACTGCTAGGACCAAACCTAGAAAAACAGACACTGAGAAGACTAGCCGCTGACAAGGACTCTCCTATCTGTACCCTGCCCATTCAATCACCAGGCTTTCTGGAGGCAACTACACGGAGTGATTGAAAAGCAATGAGAAGAGTAGAGGATTAGAGGGAATAAGTTTCTGGTGAGGGGGGTCAGGCTCGCTCTCTCGTGGCTGTACTTTGGCTCACACATCCACCTGGGGAATTGCCTTAGCTGTCTTTCTGCTTGCTCATATCCACTCAGCCACTGAATGGTTAGCTTCTTCAGGGTCCTTGCCAGTTCTCGCAAGCTCATTAGTGCAGAGCACAATGCATATAACCCTTGCCCAAGTGACCTGTTGTATTATGTTGTCGTAGCGTTTTAGCAGACCAGTCTCTTGTCCTAGGCTTTGAACCTGCATCTCATCTCTGCATTCACAGGGCCTGGCACCCGGGTGTGCTCACTTGGTATCTGCAGAGTGAATGATCACCAGGCTTCTTTCATGGCCACCAGACCCAGTGGCCAGAAAGGAAATGGATGGCAGGGTATTTTCATCTCTGAATTGTGATACTGAGGGTAAAGTGTCCCTTAAGAGGTCATCAGTTTTCTTCCCCTCATGGAACAAAACTGATACCGATGGGGCTTGCTTGGGTCTTGCCTGTTTTTGATCCAGGTCCTTAGCATTATTGTGCCCAAAGCTATCCTATCTACCCTCAGCTAGTTCCACCTGCCTTTCTGTAAAACCTTTTATACTTGTCTTTTAATATACTTTTATTAACCAAGCAGTAGACTATACCTTTTATTATGAAATTCAAACACATAAAAGTAGTGAGAATTGTAGAATAAATCTCACATTCCCACCACCACACTTTCAGCCCATGGCTGGTCTTGCTTCACTTGCAGTCACTAGATATTTTGAAGTGAATTCCAGGCATCACGTTGACAATGCTTTTTGAGCCATACAAAGGCTAAAAATTAATTTAAGTGACGAGCAAGCCCTTTATATAGAGTTACTTCCTGATAAATAGAGTTTGGTGTGAAAATCCTTTGAAATCATGCTATTTTTCCTTCAAAGCAAGAACCAAGGCATTGTGTGCAATACCAGCATAGACTTTGCAAAGACCAGAGCCTCGGGGCTCTCTTTGGAACAAAGATGCATCTAGTCAAGAGCAGCGAAATGGACAAATTCACACCAGGGCCTTTCTCATCTGCATTTCTGCATTAAATACTGTATCCCACATCCAGAAACATACACAGACCCACTCCTCACTCACTCCCACCCACAAATAGGTGCATAATGGGAGTGACACCTCTGTACACCCACTCAACCCGCTCTACTTAACCTTCAGCTCTCTGGATCTGGCAGTTGTTTTGCAAACACTATAGAGAGCTGAGTACCCCAGGCCTGGGAAGCTTTTCTTTCTAAAGTAGCACATGGCTCCACAGAGGCTCAAATTCCTGGCTGATGGAGGGATCACCACAGGATGACTCAAAACATACAGCCCACATTCATTCCATGTATCAAAGCTCTTTTTGGGGTGTCAGGTTAAAAACAGTTAAAGAACACCATATAACGGTCAGTGCTGTTTACACTGGGAATTATTAACTCTGTTATGTGCTTAAGATCCCAGAGTGGGGAAACTTTCCTGCCCACATGACACCTTGCCTAACTCTGGTATCACCCTGCCACTTGCAAAGCACTTAGTATACAGTACTTACACCTGGGGAATGAACGGAGCATGTTACTATCTGCTTTGTTTTGGACAGAAGGGGAAGGAGGGTTTAGAATGCCTAACATTGCCGTTCAGCTCCCTTCATTCACTGTGCTAGATGTTGTCTACTTAATTTCTCTTTTTAAAAAATTTATTTGTGTGTGTATGTGTGTGTGTGTGTGTGTGTGTCTGGGTGAGTGTATGCCACCTGTGTGTGGGTGCCCAAAAAGAGGCCAAAAGAGGATATTGGATCCTCTGGAGCTGGAGTTATAGGCAGTTTGAGTCACCAACATGGGTGCTGGGAACTGAACTTGGGACCTCTGGAAGAGCAGGAAGTGCACTAACTCTGAGTCATCTCTCTAGTCCCCCTACTTAATTTCTCACAATGATTCTATTAATTAGTTATTAGCTCTATGTTACAGATACAAGACAATGTAGTTCAGAGGAAGTGACTGAGTTTTCCCAAAGCTGCAGAGCTAGTAAATGCTAGAGCTACCAAATCCATTTCTCTACACTAGAAATTCCCTTTCATTTACATTTGACAAACTTCCCCCATTTAAATAATTTTAATTTTTAGTTTTGAAGTAATTTCAAACTTCTTTTTAAAATATAAAAATAGCACAAAAGAGCCCTACATGGTGGTGTATACCTTTAATCCCAGCTCTCGAGAGGCAGAGGCAGGTGGATCTCTGGGAGTTCAAGGTCAGCCTGGTCTATATAGTGAGTTCCTGGCCAGCTGGGGCTACAGGGAGACCCTGTCTCAAAAAAAAAAAAAAAAAAATAGCACCAAATATTGTCACGTGCCCTTCACTTAACTTCTCCAAAGACTGGCATCTTCTATAACCATAATACAATAACTAGAACCAGAAATATAACTTTGAGATAAGATTAATATTGAACCTACATGCCTTACTCTAATTTTACTAGTTGTCTTTCTAGTGTCATTTTTCTGATCCAGAACCAAATCAGATAACACATTATATTTAATTGTCATATCTTCTTAGATTCCTTCCACCTGAGGCAGTTCCCCTGTTCATCTTTCATGACCTTGACACTTTGGGAAAATACTAACCAGTTGTCTTGTAGAATGTCCTTTAATTTAGACCTTTTTTGATGTTCAAAAAATTTTCACACCCTCCCTAAATGGGACATCTAAATGAATTCCCCACTCAGAGGGACATCATCAAGGCTCAGAGAACATCATAGAAGAGTAAGGAAAAGAATGTAAGAGCTGGAGGATGGAGAGGGGTGGGGCAAAATATTCTCTTCTGGATGTGACATGGCCATTGCACTCCTGAACTCATAGCAGCTGTGGTTATCTGCACAAGACTTACACAAGAGCAAGCCAGTCAAAATTGCCAGCATGAATGGAGAAGGGGCTCACAAGGCTTCACCCCTTGCTGAGGAACTATTGGCAGTTGAGGGCTGCGGATAGGGGAAGACTCATTTTTCTTTGGAGGTATGGTCACTGGCAAGTTGCCGATGCTCCATTGGGTGACCCCATAGCCAAGTGCATATGGGCAGAACTAATTGAATCAGTGGGTTATTAAAAAAGAAGACATGAAATTGGTAGGGGGACTTGATGCAGGTCTGGAGTTGGATGAGTGGGGGGCAGGGCGAATGATAAAAATGCATTGTATTCTTATGTTAATTTCTCAAAGAATAAATTCAAAATATTATATTTTTAGAAGTTTTAGTATCTTTTATAATAACTTGTGATAGATTTTTAAAGGTAATAAACTGGTATTATACTGAGAAAAAATGGTTTCATGACCCCTCAAATGTTGAGTACATTTATTGATAAGAGGCTACTCTATACTGAAGGATGCTTTTGATTCTGCTCACCATAATGGCTTCCCTATACATTTGAGAAATGCTTTGCATATCCAAGGTAATTTTTTAAATGTTTTATTATTTTTATTTTTTTATGTGTATGAGTGTATTGCCTGCATGTATATAAGTGCACCTGTGCCATACAGTGCCCACAGAGGCTAGAAGGGGGATGCCAGATCTCCTGGAACTGAGTTACAGACAGTTGTTAGCTGCCATGTAGGTACTAGGAATCAAACCCAGGTTCTCTGCAAGAACAGCCAGTGCTCTTAACTGCTAAGCCATCTCCCCAGCACCCCTGAGGTGATTTTTATTTAGTTGTCAGGTGATGCAGGGGTTTATTTGGTTTCATGTACCCATAGGCAGCTCCTTCTGTAGTCATTAGCCCAAAGGTTTACACAGACCAAGGCAGAAATTCTCCAGGATTTTTTTTAAGAGACGACAGAGACTGGCACGGTCAGACAGCAACATCAGGAGAATGTTTATTGTGTGCTTGTGATTTTATTGTATGTTGGCATAGCACACTGGCATGCATTGTATCATTTGAACCAAACAACAATGTCTGTGACAGGTCCGGTTATTATCATTCTTATTCTGCAGTGGAGGAAATTAAGATTCGGAGTCTATAACTCAGTCAATGCCACACATTTACATAGCAATATTGGGATTTGCAGTCCTGATCCTGGAGCCTCATGGTCTTATTACTCAGCCCCTTGTCTAAGGTCAAGTTGAAAGTCCTATGGTCTTATCCACAATGCTAATTTCATCCCAAAGCATATTTAGCCATTTCCATTATGCCTGTGTATGGAACAGTTTTTCTTTCTTATATGCTAAATTCTTTCTCCAAGATGATCTTTAATGTGCAGTTATAAAGTTGATTTGTTCTTTCTTGCTTCTCTTTTATTTAGTTTTCTACTTTTCTCCCTTTTTTCTTTTTTTAAAATATTTTATTTATTATTTTTATTGTGTGTATGAATATTATGTCTACATGTAGGTAAGTGCACCCATGTTGTGTAGTGCCTGCAGAGGTCAGAAGAAGGTGACAGATCCCTTGGAACTGGAGTTACAGACAGTTGTTAGCCATCATGTGGGTGCTGGGAATCAAAACCAGGTCCTCTGCAAGAGCAGTCAGTGCTCTTAACTATCGCATCATCTCTCCAACCTCTCAAGAAGTCATCTATAACCTCCATACTTGGAATTTCACTCACACACACACACACACACACACACACACACACACAAACATGAGTGCATTAATTCTCGATAGATAGATGATAGATGATAGATAGGTAGATAGACAGACAGATAGATAGATGATAGATAGATGATAGACAGACAATAGATAGATAGATAGATAGATAGATAGATAGATAGATAGATAGATAGATAGATGATAGATAATATACTTTCTACAATGCACATATTAGGGACCAAACATAGCATTATTAGTATGGAATGAACATGTCCAAGACTAGGACCTGGGAATCCCCTTGTGGGACAAGAGGTAATTCCTTGGATCATGAAATTGGGAAGAGCCTATATTTGCAGACTCCCTGCCATTTTACTGATGACATCTACCTGGAGCCCAAAATGTAATTATGCCTGATTCTACCAAGACAAATGCCATGTGGTCTCTCTGTATGGAGATCCTAGTTTTGACTGTTTATATTTGTGTGTTTCATTTGGTGTATGTAGATCAATAAGCTAGAAAAGGCCCATGAGAGGGGGAGGGGAAGAGGCTTTAAGGAGTGAAAAGATAGTAGAACACATGTGATATAAAACTGGGGGGAGGGGGGCTACTAGGAGTTTAAGTGGGAATGGGAACAGAGGACAGGGGAGAGGAGGGGGGTAAGGAGTAGGTCAACCAAAGCCAAGGATGTGTGGAAACCCACTACTTTGTGAGTTAATTATTAAAATGCAGTTTGGGGGAGGTGAGTGATGGAGAGAAGGCTCCATGGTTAAGAGTACTGCTCTTGCAGAAGACTCGTTTTGTTCCCAGAACCCATGTCAGGTTGCTCATAACTGCATGTGACTGCAGCTCCAGGAGGATGCAATGCCTCTGACCTCCTCAGACAACTGCATTCATGTGTATACACATACATACATACATACATATATATATGCATGCATGCATACATACATACATACATACACACACACCATTAAAAAATAAAATAGATCTTTTGAAAATGTATCTTTTTTTTTGTCTTTTTGAGACAGGGACTCCCTGTAGCCCCAGCTGTCCTGGAACTTGCTATGTAGACCAGGCTGGCCTTGAACTCACAGAGATCCGCCTGCTTCTGCCTCCAGAGTGCTGGGATTAAAGGCATGCGCCACCACAGCCAGCCCAAAAATGTATTTTTAAAGAGAAATTGACTACAAGTACCTTCATGGGTAGATAATGCTTCCCCCAGAATATATTGATTATTAAATTAAAATCTCAGTGCCAGGTCTGAATATCTCTGGGTTATTGGTTAGGGAGGCCCTAGATGATGGAAAAATATTAGGTCCTGAATGCTTCTCGCATGGCCACCACTCTCTGATGGCTTTCCTGGAAGGCTGTGTCTTACAACCCCCTCACTGGCCCCTCTGATATGACTCAATCACAATCACTGGGCACAACCTGGACCAGAGTCCTGCATGGCTGACCCTCCCCATAAAGGGAAAACCCATCCTGCACCTGTCTGAGATGACCTAACTCCTACAAAATCCCCTTCATCATCCCCAAAGAGAGAAAAACATGAAATTCCAAGTCTGTAAGGGAGGCTGCTGTACTCTGAATCCCAGGCTTCAAGGAGGTGCCCACTTCTTCCAGTCCCCAGCCATGGGACCCTCTCAGGTTTGTTCTCTAATAAATCTGCTTGCTCTGTAGAAGGTCAGTTTTCTGTCTCCCCTCCTGCTTTCGATTTCCTTGCAGATGGCGCTGAATCCCAGGTGAGAATTCTTATCAGGCCTGGGCCACAGCTGATTGCTCTCCCCACCCTTTCTCCTTCCCTCCATCCTTTCGTCTCCTACTTCCTTTCCTGCCATTTCCACTCTAGGACCTGAACCTCTCAGCCTACGTGGCTGACAGCAGCCAGTATGTGACCTGAGGCTTTGCTGCTTCTCGAGGCAGGATCTTGTACAGAGATCCTTATTAACTGCTCCAGGAAACCTGCTGCCAACTTCCCCTCATGGTTTTCCTTATCACTGATCTTGCCCCTCTGACTTTCTGTCACTCTGATCTCCAGAGCAAGGGCTAACAAATCTGCTTGCTTTATTGAAGGTCAGTTTTCTGTCTCCCTTCCTGCTTTCTATTTCCTTATATTAGAGGTCCCCAAAACAATATAGGCTAATGTCATTTCTCTTGGTTGCCCACCGTAGCTGATGGTAAGACCCTATTGCTAAAGACACAACACACTTTGTTGTAGGACAGAGAAATCAAGCTGGAGCTGACCTGAAAACTTCCTTCCTGCTGACTCACTTTCATAGTACCAGAAGGCTGGTATGTAAGCCATTGGGGGAGAAGAATCATCAATGGTGTTAACCAGTATTGGACCCTGAATGCTACAATACTGACCTGTCAAGAAAGATAGGCCCACTGGTCTGAAGGTTATGGGGTAACAAATCTCTTTCTGATTGGATTTGAGGCCAGATCCATAGGAGGCAATTCATACCTGGTACTGTAAAGATGGTCAAAAGCCCATGGCTTGGCGAATCATAGGACCTAGTAGGGAACCTACTACTGATGTTTTGCTAAATTGACATTTTGTCAATCTGCCTTCTAAATATTTATGTTTATAACCATAGATTAGTGATACTGTGAATATTGGCCAGAGATTTCTGTAGTAGGCAGCAGTTAATGCAGATACTAATAACTGGTCAAAGTGCTGAGAACAATGACTGGTAAGAGCCCTAAATGAGACATCTATATAAATCAACCCTTCCACTCAAGGCTCAGGGGACATTGTGGAAGAGGAGGTGGAAAGAATGTAGGAGCTGGAAAATGGAAAGTGCTATGAAATGCTGTCTTCTGGACATGGCACAGTCATTTCACTCCTGAACTCACTGCACCTACGGTCACCTGCACAGGGTCAAGACAACAGGCAGCACTAATCGGACATGTTGGGAGTATACAAAAGGAGTGGGAAGAGGAGTTAGGGGTGGGTAGATACCATCAAGTTACATTGTATACATGTGTGAAATCATCAAAGAATAAAATATATTCTAAAAAATGCAATTTATTTAATTTTGTCACCAAGCAGTGTCCCTTGTGTACACCCACTTTTGCTTTTAACATACAAACAAGGAGGTATCAAATTTGCACTATATGCAAGCTACATATACAAATCCTGGCTTGCATACAATACATTTTAGAATGGAGGATACTATGCAGCTTGGGCCATACAATATTCACTTGCCAGCTCCTTTACATCCTGGCTCACTTCCAACTTGGCTTCCTTCCCAGCAAACAAGAAGCAGTCTCTCATTTCTACACTCCTCTGAGCATCTCCTCCTCCTGTGGCCTACTTCCCTCCTTCCAACCCATAGGCCATAGCTGGGCTTATCCAACATACCATACTCTTAGATATTCCCCATATTTCTCTTCTCTTTGCTCAGGCTCTCTTAGAATCCATATTTCACAATTTCCTGCCATACCAGTCTTATTAAGTTTCCATCTATATGAGGGTCTCAGCTAGAAGCCACACTCGTGAATGAGCCAACCCACCCCAGATTGATGCAGGCTTGGAGGTACAAGATTACTCCAGAGTGAACACCCTGTGGAGGATCAACAGACAATAGAGTTGAGAATGCACTTCACAGCTGTCAAGACATAAGGTGTCTTCCCCTTCCCATCCTAGTTCTGTCTGTGAGCAAGAGACAGATGGACTCAGTGTTTTTAAAAATATTTTATTTATTATTTTTATTTTATGTGTAAGAGTATATTGCCTGCATGTGTGTAAGTGCACCTGTGTTGTGCCTGTGGAGGTCAGAAGAGGGTGTCAGATTCCCCTGGAACTGGAGTTATAGATGGTTGTTAGCTGCTATGTGGGTACTGGGAATTGAAACCTGGGTCCTCTGCAAGAGCAGCTAGTGCTCTTAACTACTGAGCCATCTCTTCAGCCCACACTCTGTTTTATTCTGGGGCTTTGATGAGCACGTGTGTGCGAGTCAGTAAAACACAAATCTGTGAGATACCCAGATGTATTAATAGTGAGGTTTGAACATCATTATACCATCATCCAATAAACAACCAGAGCATTAATAAGGGTCTTGGATGAAGAAAGGGTTTGGAGCTTCCAGTTTAAGTAGGACCCCATATAGTAGAAGTAGGAACTAAAAAATAACGAGAAAACTAGGGGTGGTGGTTGTGTTCCTCATTTGGGGTGGCTGAATCTGCACCCTTTGGTCCACAATAGTATCTGTTCCCTATTGGCCATGAAGGGCTCACTCCCCTATCATGGTATGTGCATGGTAAAAATTCACAATTGCCACAGTCATGTGACTGCCAACAATTTGGGTTTCCAATAAATGCAGGACAATACTTCATTGAAATTGTTGCTGAGGACATATTTGTGTATGCCATATACTCTGTATGCTGGGATGAGATGTGCTGGCATGAAATGAGCCCTTGGAGAAAGATGAGGTGTCATTTCTTTTAGCTTTAGATAAATACTTCTGGACCCACAGCAATGCCATTTATGGACTGAAACTCTCAAACTAAAAAAGGGATCTTGAGAGTCATCTAGCACTGGCCACCTATACGATTCTCCTAAGGTAACCTATATTTCCTTCCCAAATGTTATTTTTCCCAATTTCCCTGCCTGTGAATGTCCATTTGAGTAAATATTTCAGCAATTAATCATGGAGCAGGAAGCAAGTGCTACGTACTGGATTGAGAGCTGATGATCTGGTGGGAAACAAGCACAAACAGGTCACTTCTTTCAGGGATCTTACAGTCCTTTTGTGGTGCTTCCCTTGAACACAAGAAAGACTTTCCATGGCACACAGTCCACAAGGAAGGTGTCTGCATGGTCAAGGAATGATGTCCCTTTTCTGAAATGTGGTCCAATTACCTTAATCCTGGAATTCCTGCCTAGATAGTCACAAGTCTGCTCCCAGGATCATCAGAATTCTCTTCTTCAGGTCTATAAACGTCCCTTCTAGAGCATGGGAATAGGGAAAGGAGCCACTGTTCAGGGAATGGTATGGACAGAACCTGGAAAGGCAACCGGAATATCCATGTGTGTGCATCCACAGTCCCTTGGTACATGATGCAGCCAGTGGAGGAAAGAGAATTAGAGTACTCTGTGGACATCCCCATTGGCTAGCATAATCTATTATTTATCTATTTATTTAATGTGTATGAGTGTATGAGTGTATTGCCTGCATATATGCAAGTGTAATGCCCGCAGAGGTCTGAAGAGAGTGTTGGATTTCCCTAGAACTAGAGTTATGCATCATTGTTAGCCATCATGTGGGTACTGGGAATCGAACCCAGGTCCTCTGCAAGAGTAGCCAGTGCTCTTAACTGCTGAGCCATCTCTCTAGCCCCCATAATTCAGACAAATCTAAAGGTTCTAAATTCATACCCGTCTTCCTGGTTGGTTTGAAGGTACATTAGTCAGGAGGATAGAATAAACTGCATTTACCAGTTTGCTACTTGGCCTTATTGTTTATAAATATTTTGTCCTACTGTATGAGCTTCTATTGGAGTCTTTGCCCAAGGTCCATTAGTGTTAGGTGTGGATCTGTTCTTTGTGGAAAGAAATATTAATGAAGTAAGCACACAAAGAAATATAAACTCAAACTGCAGAGCCTAGAAGAGCAAGGACATGATTTGGTCCTAAAGTGTCCTGCTTTATCTCAACTCTCAAGGTTCTCATTGCATCTTGGGGGCCATGGGTTCTCTTGAACCCTGAAAAACCCTTATCCTACTCTTCAATAACCCACCACACTGACTAAAACCTTCCATGTTATTCTTGTTTCCCATGAACAGAGCTCTTGGGAAGCCAGGCCCAGAAAGACAAGAAAGGCATTCAACTGTTAAATCCCTCCAGACCTGCTTCCTGCTTTCCATTAAGTCCAAAGCATGCATACCTCCCCACTGTGCTCTGAGCTGCATCCGTAGATCCACCTCTAGGCATTCCACAGCTGCCCAGCCTAGCAGGAAGCTTCACTTCTTTGTGAAGATACACATGTCTCACATCTCTTCTGCTTCTTTCTAACCTCAGCCTTTCAGCCTAAATCTATTTCTTCTCACTTGGTCTTCAGCAGCAACAGAAAAGCCTTCCAGACTAATTGGGGGGAAAGTAGCAAAGCTCCTACACCTGTCTCTCTGAAGAAGTGCCCAGCCCACTAGGCTGCTTTTAAACCTGCCTCTCTTTCTTGTATTTATATTAGTGAAATTCACTTGGGTTCACCGTTTGTATGTTCTTGATCTCTGTCAGCCCCTGTGAAGTCTGGGATAGATTGTGGCATCCTAGAGAACAGGCCATATCTAACGTGTATCTCTAGCCCTTGTTCAGCAGAACAGCAGGCACAGGTTGGCTGTTAATAAAGACTTTGGGGGCAGAAACAGAGGAACAGTACTCTGTACTCAGAGCCTTGTATGTACAAAAGAAGCAGTCCTTGACTATACCCAGCCCTCCTGCTAGCCTTTGGGCTGGGACATACTTTTCAACAAAGCAAAGAGAGTACTGTCTTATATCCAAGAGAATAATAACAATAACAAAACACTGTCACAGCACTGCTCTGGGTTAGTGTTCAGAGTAATCCTATGAAACAGGGACTATCATTATTTCACAAATGATGAATCTGAGGCACAAAAAGGCAATGTGACTTGTTCATCACTCCAACTAGGGCCATGTGGTTCAGGAGGCCTCAGCTTTCCAACTATGGCGCACTGTTCTTCAGGAGGACTGGGCAGCTTCAGCCACAAGTACCAAGTGAGAGGATGCCAAGAGGCCCCTGCTCTACACTCTCATATGTCCATATGCACAGTCCTACATGAATAAATGGCTGAAAGGGGAGTGACCACTCAGGAACTTTCTAGCATGGGGCCAAGCGAGTTCTCAAAACATTTACTCATACACTGTCCTCCTTCTCCTCTTACCCTCTCTTTTGTTTTTTTCAAATGTTCTAAGCCTTCTCACATTTGGATTTTGAGTTTGCTGTTTCATGTATTTGGGATGCTTTCCCCCATATCTGTACCCTGCTGGGACCACCTCAACATTCAGGTGTCAGTTCAGATGGAACTCTCATAGGAAGGCTTTTCTTGTTTGCTCTATCCAATGTGGCTGCACTTGACCTATCCCTTTCCTTTCATTTATGATAAACTCATCATCCTGCTTTGGCTCTGTCTCACTTGATTTCATACATACTATCTGAAATGACCTTATTTATGTACTAACTTACTTGCCTATTTCTGTGTTCCCACTGGAAGGTCGGCTTCAGGAGAATAGAGATCTCATCTGCTTTGTTCATTCCTGGATGCTTAGTGCTGGGAACAGCATCTGGTACAGCGTGGCTTCCTACTAAACATTTGTTAAAGAAATGCATGAATGAATGGGTGGATGCAAAGTCCTTTGTGGAAACCTGCAAATGTGAACCTAGCTGAATCTTCCTGTTGCCCTTCATTGCATTACTACAAGCCCCTTGCAAGAGAGGATTAAATTATTTTTGTCAGTCTTTTGGCACCGAGAGTAGTGGAAAATCATGGGATGGTAAGTGGGAGGGGAAGTTTTAGCTCCTTTGTTTGGACGGGGAGAGGATAAAGACATTCAGCTACATGGATCAGATCACTCCTCTCCAGGAACAGGTATACCCAATTGCTGGACAGCTCTCCTCTTTCTGAACCGACACTGAGATGCAGAAATCCCCACCTGACCACCTCTCCTTTTCCCTCTCTCTTCCCTTCTCTAGCTCATCTTTCCCTAGAGTTTCCCCCATCTCCTTTCCTTTGTCTTCCTTCCTCAATGAAATTCTGTGAAGTGAGAAGAAAGTGGGAAACCACGTTCTCCATGTCCAACATAGTACTCACATTTTTCCTATTACCATTGTAACCCAATCCCACTAAAACCACTTGGCTCCTATACAAAGCAGCCCCCCAACATAATAATCATATAGAAGGAGTGTTCGATTTGGTCTCAGTGCAGACACAGCCTGCCTCTCCCACATAATAGAAGAACCCATTCCTCTATTGGTCTTAGGTTTTTTTTTATTCAAAGCTTCATTTATGGCATATAGCAAAAATAATGATTTTTTAAAAAGGGAAAGCTTTAACCCTTGATCAGATTTTATACCACAAGAGGGCATTTGATGATATTGCTAACGATTCCTTTCTTTTTCTTTTCCCAATAAAATACATCTTTCCCATGATCAAAATACATATTGACTATATGTTAATCTCTTGCAAGGTATTTTCACAGTTCTGAGATCTCTTATAAAGAAAGGATAAGGACAGAAAATGGTATCTCATAGTTGGAAAAGAGGCCTGGGGGCATAAAGTTATTTGAAGAAGTTCACACGGCAGGGGAAATATTATTCCAGCACACATTCCAAGTCCTACTATTTTTCTAGAGAGAAGAGTGCTCCTGCCAGAAGGTACATTCCCTGCAGCCCCTGTGATATGCACACATGAGCCAGCCGATGTAGGAGAAAAAAGGAATAGTTTGAAAGGTTAAGATGCTAAATCACTCTTTGTTTTAGAAAAGCTGAGTTTTCCTGTTTGGGGCAAATCCTGACCTAGAGCACCCCAAAGGGAGGATCATTCTTTATATTTGCCACCATCACTTTCTACAGCATTGGCAGAGGAGCAAAGGACTCGAAGAAAGGCACTGAGCACCCAACCTGGACCTCCTCGCCCACCAGGAGTTTCCAATTCTGGGTACTATTTCATTAGCTGCTTCAGGTGATTGTAGTCCTAAGAAGGAGGAACCCAACCTTCAGTCTCAGAGACATTTATTCACTCCTCTCATAACACCCAGGCTATAGCCCCAGGCATCACGAGACCCTGAGTGCTTGCCATTCACAGATAAGAGGGGGAAAATGAAAACTATCAGCTATGCCTACATCTCACAGAGAAAGTGAGAACAGGGCTGGTCAGAAGCACCAGCATGGCTTCCTACTGCACTGCCACCTGTTCAAGGAGCACCCAGAATCTTCTCTCTACTTGAAGAAGTTGTTGAAGAAGTCACTGATGTGAACACAGAACTCTGCCTACATGCCAATTGAATGTTTCCTTCCCTACATCACTAACAAGATCTGATTTTCAGGTGAGCCTTTTCTAACTGGAACTCTTTGGAAAGCGTTTTCTTCAAAATTTGGGATTGTTGAAGAATTAGCACGTGCTATCCAGTGCTGCAGGCAGTGGATTGTAAGTGCAGTAGGGACAGAGGTATCTGTGGAACTATGAATGGATAGGTTTGGGTGAATCTACCTGACTTGAAAAGGCTCTGCTCCTTGCCATGGGTAGGGAAAATTTAAGGGAAGGCCAATAGACCTGGCAAGATTCCTTATTCTTTCTCAATATCCCTTAAGCCCACTCTCATTTGGACTACCAGCTTTCAACATAGGAAAATGTCAGACTGCCAAGGAGTATCTTGGCAAACCGAGGTAGCTTCAAGGTGGAAAAACAGGCTTATTGTATTTCAACCTATGAGGATAAGGAAGGAGAACAAGATTTTGACACAATTTCAGGAAGAGAAGTTTGAATGTAGAGCTGAAGATGGACTGGGAAAATGTTTACTAATAAGAAGCCAACTAAAAGTATATCTTGGCAATAGGCATGAATGTACCTCTACGTCTCCTCATTCATTGCTTCTGAAACTTCTGAGGTATCTATGTAAGTTTCTGGATAGAACTGAAGAGACTATCATCTGGAAAATATAAAAATCTAAAGTACAACTGAGCTACCAAACAGGTTCCCTCCGGTGACAGACACCCATTGGTCAAACTTCACCACAAGAAACATCATTGAAGAGTTCTGAAAACTTACAGTCCTTGACAGTAACCACAGCATAATGGTTCCCTAGGGCAAGCAGGCAAGTAATAATCTGTAAGACATAGAGATACCACAAGGAAGCAGAAGGGAAAAGGGACTCACCTGTTCTGGTCCCTGGAAACAGATGCGGCAGAGCGGAGTCCTCATACCACTGTCCAAGCTACTGGCCAGGGAGTAGCAGTCTTCAGCCTTCTTACAGAAGTCATCAGAGGAGGCACTGCTGAGCAGCGAGGCAGGTGGCTCAGTGGCTGGGCCACCCCAGTCATCTTCCACAGAAGAAGGTGGCAAAGGTGGTAGAGGTGGCAGAGGAGGGGTCTCCCTACCTACCACTTCTCGGGGACCCCGCCAACCTGCCCACCCCCCGGCACCCAGAGCCGGAAGGGTGTTGTTGTTGGCTGCCAAACCAGGGAGCTGAGGGTCACCGTGCATGGGCAGGGGCGCTGGAGGGGGGCGCCGCAGTAGGAAAACCTTCAGGTCATTGAAGAGCATTCGGCAGCGGCACTTGAGGAGACCTTGGTGGCGCAACATCTGGGGAACTGGGGCGAACAGTTCACAGCAGTACCAGCCACAACAGCAGCACCACCACCACAGCAGCCCACCCAGGGGCATCAGCATGTGATGGGAAGCAGAGAACCCAAGGAGGGCCAGTTGGAGTCTTTGAAGAAGTAAATAGGGTGGGGCTAGGGGTCCACAGTGTTTCTGTGTTAGGGAAGAATCTCCTTTCTCACTGGCTCTTCTTGCAGCCCCTCGCAGCAAATAAATTGCTCCCAGGACTGACAACTGTGAGTCAATGATTCTGAATGCTACCTAGAAAATGCAAAGTAAAAAAGTTTGTCTTGCCCTGACAGCCCCACCCCAACTCAGACTTAGCTCAAGGTGTCTCCTTTCTGTATTTGACCTCAGGCCACTTGTAGGAGCAGGGCAATAGCAGGAGCATTACCAAGGCTGGGCTGGTAGAGCCTTATGATCAATGTCTAAGTGTTAAAAGTTCCCCAGGAAAGGCTCTTTCTCAAAGCCCTAGGCTGTGGTAAATCTCTTTCATAAAAAAGGGTGGAAAAGATTATAAATCAATTTTGGAGCTGCTCGAGCTGGGCTCAGGGAAAAGCAGTACGGTAAAGAATTGAGGATTGTAGGTGAGAGAGAAAAGATAGGCTTCCTCAGGTAGTAGGAGACTGGTTGGAGGAAGGCAAGGTGGGGGAGGAGGGAAGGTTGGGAGAAGTTCTAATTCCTTTAGGCAGAAAACTGGGGCATTTAACCCCCAGAAGCACCAGCGTGGCTTTTAAGAGAGCAATTGAGTGGATGGGGAAGAGGTTGCAGGTGAAATTGGGCAAAGGGCTTGTGCTTACCTATGCAGCCCAAAGGCTACACAGAAGAAGTGGGATATAGGGCGTCGGACTGGGAAAGGATGGGTCAAAAAGAGATCCTTAACCCTCGCAGAGTCGCTTCCTTCCAAAGCATAAAGTCCTGGCTAGAGAAAGGGTATGTGTATGGGGGTGGGAAGGTGTCGGAGCAGAGAAAGTGGGTAGAGAAGAAGGGCGTGTGGGAGGGAACAGGAGAAAGGAGTAGTTACATGATCTCAGCCCCCAGCCCACTCCAGCTGCAGGCTGTAAATCCGAGGTCCCTCCCCTTGGTTCCATCAAAGGTCCCTTCGGGCGAGGTGCAAGAGCTGGAAGACGGGCAGGTCCTGGCTGGAGGGTGGCCTCGCCTTCTCCTCCTCCTCCTCCTCCCCCTCCTCCTCCTCCTCCTCCTCCTCCTGGTCGTTGTCGTCCTCCTCCTGCTGCTCCGGGTCTGCCTGCGCCCGCCGCTGCTGCTGTGGCAGTAGGAGCGACTGCTGGTCCGCGTCCTGGTGTCTCCCGGGCGGGGGCTGCTCCGGCTGGTCCTCTGGCTGCTGCCCGCGGTCCAGCGCGTTCGCGACTCCAGGCTTCATGATCCTCCACCTCCTCTTCGTTCCCGGGGGGCTGGCCTTGAGCCCCCGCTCCGGGGCAGTGCTGCCATGCAACCAGAGACTAGGCAGGCGTGAGGGTGGGGGAGGTGAGGGAGTGGTGGTGGGGGCAATGAAAAATAAAACAATACTAATGGAATAATACAGCTTTCAGAAAATCAGGAAAGAGTTCTGGCGGGTAGAGGTGGAGGAGGGTGACTGCCAGGTCCTGTCGGCAGCTCTGCCCCCGCTCCCCTCAGCTAGGGCGGCCTCGGCCGGCTCTCTGCCTCCACCCGCCCCTCCCTCCTCCGGCTGCCTCTGGCTGGCTGGGCTCACTGTTGCTACCTCTCCTCGCAACGAGGTAAGGCTTGCTTGCGGTGCCAGCTGAAGGTGGGGAGTGGGGAGCGAAGCGGTGTGGCCGAGGTGGGTAGGCAGCCGGCACTTGGCTCCAGCTGGGTCCTCGAGACTCCCCAGACCCGTATATAAATATATCTCTTAGGAAAGCCGAAAAGGAATCAGAGTCCAGGCTGCTGCCAGGTGTTGTCTTCCGCCGTTGCTCAGCACCCGCCGCGGCGACTGCCGCCCCCCTGGCTCGGTTCCCAAAGGGGTGGTGCTGGAAGGGAGGTGCCGGGGCGGCAGGCCAACGGTCCGAGCTCTGGAAACAAGGCTCTAGCGGCGGAGAAAGCTCCCAGCTATTTCCACCCGGCGGCCGTAGCCGCCGCGGCTACATTCAGCACCGGGGCGAGTGGACAGCTCCCACCCAGCCCCCGCGCGTCACGCTAGTGGGGGCCCTGACGCAGACTCGGCTGAGGGAATGGAGGCGGGAAAGGAGATGAGAGCGAAAGAGACTAGAGGGAGAAGGGAGCTCGAGGAGGAGATAAAAATTGTTTGAAGGAAGGGGATAGGGAGGGACCAGAGAAAAGGGAGGTTACAAAAAGGAGAGATTTAGGAAAGGAGGGAGGAGGCAGCGAAGTGAAGAGTCAAACAGCCAGAATAGAGAGTGACGCCTGTGCTCGCCCCTGCATTTCCCCCAGCGGGAAAGGATCAGGGGTCAGTACTGTTGTAGGATTCCTGCCCACTCTACACGCTCCCTTCAGCACACAACACAGAAAGAGTCCACTGCGCTGTTCGCATGCATAAGCATTTAAAGTGGGTATCAGTCTGCAAGCTTTGGAAGAAATAAAGTTTTGTGACCTCCACATCGAAGCTGGGACTTGATACAGATTAAGTCTCTCATGACTAAGACCTCGTGAAAAAGAACGCGTCAAACCTGCAAGCAGTTTCTCCTGGAGTTTAAACTCCAGTGGGCAAGGTTTTTGCTTTGCTTTCGGTCCATTTTCATCCCATATGTCTAAGCCGATGGCTCGTAGTAGAGCACATATTTATTAAATAACTGTGGCCACCATTTCATAATCATCATTACTCCAAGCCTAGCCTTCTTTCAGCTGTGAATCACAAGAATCAAGGGCGGTAGTACACCAACAACCCTAACTTCCCCCCACCCCCATCCAAGTCTTTCACTGAGCCACCAGCAAGGAGAAATTTGAAGTGGATTTTAAATTCCCCTCTTCCTGTTTCTGACTCAGGTCACTCTACCCATCCTTCTGAAAGAGTTTCTAAGAGCAGGAGAGTGCCCCCAAACAAAAAAGAAAGAAACTGAAGAATGGGCCATGTAAATACTCAGTGTTTACAGCTGTGGGTTTTGGCCATTCATGGTTTAAGATTAAGATTATTTTTTTGCCTTGCCTCATAACCCCCACCCCCACCCCGTCACAGACTTAGAGAACACATTCCAATGAGTCATCTATACAGCTGGGCTAATTATGCTAATGCCTTTAGAAATGCTGGAGCTATAGACAGAGAAGAATGTAAAATCACCACAGCAAAATACCATTGGCATGAAGCCTCAGCCCAATGAATCATAAGAAAACTGCCCCTTTGTTGGTGTCTCTGTGAACAATTCATTCCCATGAGCCCTAAAGTACAAATTTCTATGCCTAGGTCTTGGTTAACCCAGCATGGCTGCTTAACTGAATCATGCCCTAGCTCCTGACATGGATGATGAGATCCTACTCAAGGTGAATATTGATGATGCCAGGCCAGCAAAGTGACTCAGCCGGTAAAGGTGCTTACAGTGACCAGAGCTTAATCCCTGGGCCCACATGATATAAGGAGAGAACCAACTCCTGCAAGTTGTTCTCTGACTTCCATGTGCGTATGTGTCATGGAACACGTATCCTTTCCCTAAATAAATAAATAAATGTAATAAAAATGATGTCAGTCCTTTTTAATAAAAATCAAACAATACTTAAATTATTGATACCTATATGAGCACTACTGTAAAAAGAACTTTATTTAAAAGCCTCTGTGCTCTGTATCACCCTGTATCTGCCTCTAGCATCGTGAAAATCACTCTCTATAAAATTGAGCTCATCATACGCTCATCATATGACCCAGAACTCCTAGAATGGACCACTTTTTGTATTTGCATTAATAGCATATAACACAGCACCAACAGGTGATCAAGAAAATGACCTTTTTTCAGTGATGCTACATATTTCACCCCTTCAGTTTCAACATTACTGAATATCTGCCTCATCTAAAATTGATCTTATAGATTTTATGTTCATGAATGCTAGTTCCAATTGTGCTGTGCAATTAAACTGGAACAGAAGATGGCAAAGCTACACTTCAGATAGATATGAAGCCTGTGTTAAGATGGCCATAAGAAGACTATCTTTTTCTACCCTTCCACTGAAGATGAAAATTTTCTTAAATAGAAAGTTGCTAAGGATGGGAAGGGGGACAATGAGACTGTCTATAGAAAGATAGAAGCTTGAGAGTTCTGTTTAGAATACAATGTAAATCCTGAAAAAAAAAAAAAAAAAAACTCCAGAATTAGATTCCCTTTATGTTAGTGTTGAATCATGAGCATCAAGAGGAAAAACAACCATAAAGAAAATGTTAAATTGGGGCTGGAGAGATGACTCAGCAGTTAAGGGTAAGGGCTGTTCTTGTAGAAGACCTGAGTTTGAATCCCAGCACCCACATGGTGACTAACAACCATCCATGGCTCCAGTTCCAGGGAATCCGACGCCCTCTTCTGTCCTCTGTGGACACAGCACGACACAGATGCACTTACACACATACAAGGTATAACACTCATAGACATAAAATTACCCTCTTCTGTCCTCTGTGGACACAGCACAACACAGATGCACTTACACACATACAAGGTATAACACTCATAGACATAAAATTTTTAAAAAGAAAATGTTAAATCAATGGGTCTCCATTCAAACATTCAAAAAATATTTACTGAACACCAATCATAGGTAAGGAATGGTGCTAGAAGGAAGATGGAGGAACACAGAAATGAATTGGTGGGAACTGCATCCTCAATGGGCTTGTACTATAAATATGTGCATGATCATAATATAAGGCTTAAAATAATAAGTGCCATAGAAGTAGGTAAAGTTTTAGAAGTGATAGGAA
>NW_008360326.1:2456493-2473146 GCF_000622305.1 Nannospalax galili
AAGGGTAAGGGCTGTTCTTGCAGAAGACCTGAGTTTGAATCCCAGCACCCACATGGTGACTAACAACCATCCATGGCTCCAGTTCCAGGGAATCCGACGCCCTCTTCTGTCCTCTGTGGACACAGCACGACACAGATGCACTTACACACATACAAGGTATAACACTCATAGACATAAAATTTTTAAAAAGAAAATGTTAAATCAATGGGTCTCCATTCAAACATTCAAAAAATATTTACTGAACACCAATCATAGGTAAGGAATGGTGCTAGAAGGAAGATGGAGGAACACAGAAATGAATTGGTGGGAACTGCATCCTCAATGGGCTTGTACTATAAATATGTGCATGATCATAATATAAGGCTTAAAATAATAAGTGCCATAGAAGTAGGTAAAGTTTTAGAAGTGATAGGAATAGAGAGGTAATGCTTACAACTTGGTAGCAATTAGAAGAGCTGGGAAGAGGTTGGAGGAGGTAAAGAGAGGTGTCAGAGCTCTGGGAAAGCCTTTTTCAATAAATGATGTCTAAACAGTTAAAAGATGTAGAATTCAGAAGAGGGAAGCAAATTCTTGGCAGTGGGAACACTGAGTACTTCAACTCTTCCATTTGGCTGGGTTAGAAGGTGCTTGGAGGCAAGTAGTCAGAAATAAAGACAGAAAGGTAGACTAGAGCCAGATTTCAGAGGTTCTAAATGCTGCACAGTGAGAAGATTTATTCATTGAACAGGAACTTGTTTTAATGGTTTTAAAGATTTGGAACTGAAGGTGAAGGGCAAAAAATAAACTTTATCACTGAGCAGGTTAATTAACTGGATAGGGTTTCACTGCTAACAGGTAAGAAGCAATCAATATTTTTCATTTCACGCCAGAAAGTTCTCAGTTCTTTAATAGATTTATTCTTTTAAATGAGGTTGTTTTCAGATCTAGTTCATTGCATTCAGAGATGCTAGGGTCATATAAATTAGAAGATGAGCAGAGGAATGAGAGGCTCAGAGGAATTGTCTAGGAAGAAATATTAGGATGCCCAGAGATTCAGAAATGATTCATTCTGGGGGCCATTGTACTTAAGTCTCCAAACAAGGAAGCTCTAAAGGGATTTTAGGCCAGCAGTTATTGTTTCCTATTTGCATACACAAAGAGCACCAAGAATACCAAGGATAGAGGGGGTTTACAGAGGTTTTAAAACAAAAAGTAGGAGCTCCTGGAAGCTTAGAGAGCTGTGACCCCAAGATCACACAGCAAAGTGTGTGTCATATGAGGACCAGAATTCACCCATCTTCTAATCTCCGTCATTTACTTTCCCAAATTCTATAGTATTCTCGTTGACTGTCTTCAAATGCATGGCCTCCAAAGAATAATTGCAGAATTGCTATTAATATGCAAATTATTGACCCATTCCATACTGCATCAACACCTTCTTCATAGTAATTAGGAGTATTTAAGTACTTATTAAGAAATAGAAATTCTCAGGACTGACAAGATGGCCCAGTAGGTAAAAGTCCTTGCTTCACAAGTCTGATACCTTGAACTCAATTCCCAGAGCCCACTTAAATGTAGAAGAAGAGAACTGACTCTGAAAAGTTGTGCTGATTTACACACACACACATACACACTAATAATTTTTAACTTAAAAAATAGAAGAAAAAATAAAAAGAGGGATGGAGAAGAAATTCTTAGGTACCACACCCAAACCTATTGAAAAAAATTTCTTGGGGAGAAACCTGGAAATCTATTTTGACAAGCATCTTGCCAAAGTGATTTTTAAAAAAGATAGTCTCACTGCATAGCCCAGGCTGCCTGCAAACTCACTATTATAGTCCAATTCTGCCTCAAACGCTTCACCTTCCTGTCTCCCAAGTGCTGGAATTACAGATTTGAACTGCTGTGGCTGACTCAGAATTTTTGATCCTCAACATTTCCTAGTGGGAAGTTTTTGTTAATATTACTATTACTACAATTATATTTATTATTTATTTATTTATTTATTGAGAGAGAGAGAGAGAGAGAGAGAGAGAGAGAGAGAGAGAGAAAACAAGCCATAGCACAAATGTGGAGATCAGAGGACAACTTGCAGGTGTTGTTTCAGGAATAGAACTCAGACTGCCAGGATTGGCGGCATGTGCCTTTGCCCACTGAGCCATCTTGCTTGGCCCATGTGGTAGGTTTGATTTTCCATATTTGGCTTGATGAAACTTTATCTAGGTCATATAGTTGGTGAACTCCAAAGATTAGACTCTAACAGGAGCCACCCTGAACCTGGAGCCTATGCTGTTCTTATACACAATGCTGCTTTAATTAAATTGCAGGTGCTACATGGAATTTCTAAATGGTTAATATGTGTTATCATTCAAATTCAAGGCTAAAGTATGGTAGGGAGTTTCTAAAACGTGCCCTGGTAAATGCTTTTCATGAACAAAATGCAGCAAAAGAGATGGGGTATCAGTTCAGAGATCAGGGTACAAGAAGACTGTGACTTCTGCCTTGTTTGTTCTGCCTCTTTGACTCATCTCACTTTATGGAAATGAATTACTGGTTGTGAGTTACCCTACAGAGAGGTCTTGTGGTAAGGAACAGAAAACATTCTCTAACCAATAGTGAGGAACCAAGACCCTTCATCTGACAACGCATGAATTGAATCCTTTCAACCATGTAAGTAAATTTGGAATGATCCTTTCCCAGACGAACTTTGAGATGATGACAGAATTGGCCCACATCTTTATAAATATACTCATAAAGTGACTGAGCCAGGAGACCTAGCTAAGCTGTGCCTGAATTTCTAACTTACAGAAATGAGAGGACACATAGCTGTTTCAAGCTGTCTGGACACTATCACTGCCCACCTCCAACATACACAGAGAGGACTACCTCTCACCAGACTCCAGTTTGAACAGGTCTCAGTCTGAGCATCTTGGAAGAGATAATGTTTTGAAGAGTTCTCACTGACATGGTAGAGAATAAGTCCCAAACAGTTAAGAACTCAAGAGAAGGAAATACTGTAAACAGGAAGGGAGACTGCTAACACCATTTGGTCCACTCAGATTTGAACTTCATGGGCAGAGATTTGTGGCTGTTCTTATTTTGATGCTACATGCATAGCTCAGCGTTGGCTTGTATTAGGTGCCCAATAAATATTTGTTGAATGGGTTATATCCACCATCACCACACTCATCATTACTGCAAATATAGTTCTCTTTACTTATGAATCATAAGAATCCTGAGCTATATTGCAGCTCATCTTAACAGATATCCCAGACTAGTTCTTATTCAAGTTTTTCACTGAGCCACTGACAAAGGGTGATTTGAAATGGACTTTAATTTCCTGTTCTTTTTCTATTCTTGATTCATGTCACCCTGTTCCATCCTTCTCAAGGAGTGTCTAGCGAACAGAAAAGTGGCCCTAAATGAGAGTTACACAATGAATTTTGAGGCAATTTTTACATATCAAATGATAACTCATACATAAAGACACTCAGTGTCAGTCACTATGCCCAGATTCTCTACCCTGATTTAGCACAATTTGTTCATTCATGAGGTGCTCCAAGCATAAATGTAAGAACTCAGTGGACTGCAGAAGTACTTTGGTTGGCTTCATGATGAGCTTAGATTCATGAACTAGGAGTGTACCTTAAGGATCACCTGTTGTGCTTTTTTAAAGTGCAGATTCCTGAGTAGACTCTCACCTGTAGAGATTCTGAGTTCATATGCAGGATTTAGTCCCATGTATTTTGGGTGATGTTCAGACAGGTGATATTTCTCTAATTTTCAAAACTCTGACTCTGAAGACCAAGCTCAGAGCTGGGATTACACTGTCCAGTTATCAACCCCCACAAGAGCAGAGCTGGCCAATCAGCTGCATGAGTTCACATCACCTCTAGATACCAGTATAGAATAATTTCCAAGTCATTGTCAACAAGAGGCAACATAGTGAAATGGAGAAAGTGTTTAGTAGAGATTTGTTCTTTCACCATTGGAAGTCTATACCATTCCCAAGGATAGGGATATAGTAGAGAGCAAGACAGGTGAAGCCCTTGACCTCATATAGTTTGCAGCCTAGTGGGGGAAACAGATAAGTAAACAGAAAAGTAGAATAAGTGAATTGCCTCTGGTGGAAAGTGCCATGGGGAAACTAAACAGAACTATGACAGGGAATGACTCACTGGCATGTGTGTTGATGGGGGAAATAGAAGCCATCCCTGAATTTAGATGTAAAGAGGCGATGGAATTAATGATATGAAGATCTGAGGCATAGAGTTCCCACACAGCAGTCATCAAGCACAGGTGGGAATGGTATTATATGTTAGGGAAATGGAAAGAAGGCCAGTTGGAGGCCAGGGAATGAGGGATTATGAAAGAATTATGAAAGCAGAGTATGGCACAAGAATCCTGTGCAAAGTCATTTAACAATGGAGAGTTTACATTTAATTCTATATGAGAAGGGAAGCCATAAAGGAATTTGGGGGGTAAGCGCAGGTCTTTTTGAGACAGGATCTCCCTGTAGCCCCAGCTGTCCTGGAACTTACTATGTAGACCAGGCTGGACTTGAACTCACAGAGATCCGCCTGCCTCTGCCTCCAAAGGCATGTACCGCCACACCCAGCCTGCCATGAAGGATTTAAAGCAATTGATTCCTATTTTTCAGAGACTGCTGGGTATCTAAAGAATGTAGTTCTGTGGTAGAGTGCCTGTCTAACAGTCTTGGGCTGCTGAGTAGGGAACCGGCCAGAAGTAGAGAAGAGTCAAGCATTTTGGCCATTACACAGCTGTGTGACTCCAGAGATTTGCTATAATCAAAGCCTCAGCAGTTTTTCAATCTGTAAAATACTTGTTTGGGATCAGCAGAGAAATGTAGTTCCTTCTAGCTTCACCATTTATTGTGGGAGCCTGCATCTAAGCCACGTTCTTTACGTGAGTGGAAAGTAATTCTCTAGTTTCAATCTCATCAGATGGCACGGTCACCTGATATCAGCTCAGCATTTCCTCTTCCTCTCTAAGGCTCCTGACTGGTGCCTGAAATCACCCAGAGAGCCTCTTCTCCTTGCTACATCCCCAGCCTAGAACCATCTTCCGGGGTTTCCAGTTAGGCATGCTCCTACAGAGATGAAACTGCCAGCTTGCTTCTATCAGCACCACCCTGCAGTCCACCTCCTGTACCCACAACTGTTTAGGTCTTTCTAAACTCTTTTTCTGGGAAGGCAAATGGTATTATTAAATATTCAATGAGCCTTCAATGAGACAGTGGATGTGATAGACAGAACCTGCTTCTCAATTGTGCTGAGGGGGCAACTGCCTGCTCAGAGTCAGGCAGAGATGAAGGAGTTAGCGGATGCTTCCCAGGGCTCTTCTGACATGTGCATTCCACAAGTGGTCCAAGAATGTGAAAGCTTTTACTTTTCATGGGGAAAAGCCCTCCACAGACCATACCCCACTATAACATATCAACTTGTTTGAGTGATATGTGACTATACATGGAATGATAGGTGTCTAAAAAGTACATGCACTCATATATTTGTAGCCTTTAATCAGAATATGACCCATATTTCAGCTCACAGGTTCACAGTGATACCCACATTCTATAAACTTTAGCCATGAACATATAACCCATTTTAACAGAGGGTCCACTTAATGCAATGCTGCTTTGAAAAAAGCCTGTTTTTAATGACTGCCCAATGTACACATGTAGATCGATACCTAGACAGATAGAGGTATTGATTTTTAGATACTTACATAACAATAATAAAACCTTGAATTTATATACCCTTTGCTCTTGGGGAATTCACAAGATACATCTATTTTCCCTGTGCAGCAAGCACAAAAGTTTGTATCTATTCATGAGATGTGAAACAATATAAGTACAAATAAAGATCTATAATATTCTGGCTTATGCACTTTCTATACCTGAGCATCTGATTTTACACACCATCTAAGATAATGAAGATTCAGGTTTTATAAATTAAAATGAGAATTTATGTTATACTACACCTATGCATGCCGAATGGCTGTGATCTAAATAACAGTATTCAGATATTTTTTTTAAAAAATTGCAACTGCATTTCCTGCATATTTATCATTTTACCTGTTCAGATTAGATACTTATAAAAATGAAAAGCTGTTACATGGATATTGCTTAAAAGTCCAGTAAGTTATTCACTTAAGATTAATGTAATCTGCATATAAGTCAAGACCTCATTATAAAAATGTAAGGGAGTCTGGAGAGATGGCTCCATGGTTAAGAGCTCTGACTGCTCTTACAAAAGACTTCAGGTTCCCAGCACCCACATGGTGGCTAACAGTCATCTGTATCTCCAGTTCCTGGGGATCCATTGTCCTCTTCTGACCTCCTCGGGCATTGCACGACATGAGTGCACTCACGTACATGCAAGCAATACAATCATACACATACAATAAAAATAATAAAAAATTTTAAGTTGCCTATTAAAATCCAGGATATAGTCTTATAAACAACTCCAGGGCAATAAAGAGCACCTAGTGTATGAGACCCATCTTAACTCTGCTAGTGCACATGAAGTGGAATGTTGAGCCTTGATTTCAATAATTCATGACTCTGTCATTTAGCCACTTTATGTAAGTTCCCTGTGTTGTTTCCTCATCTGCAAATAAAATGAGTCAACCCCATAGTGCTTGATAAAGATTAAATGAGAAAATGAATGCAAAACACTTTGCATGGTGTCTGGCACATGACTCAAAAACAGCCATCTCTTTCCATCATGACCACAGCTACCCTGACTACTGGCCCTGACACAGCCAGCAGTCACTTAATTCTCAGCACCATTTAAGAGCCAAAGCCTCTGTTCCCTAGAATATCTGTAAAAGCAAAAATGATTATAAATAGTCAGAGACTTAACTAACAATTTTTAATGTCCTGCCTGGCCAATTTCATCTACAACATATAAACAATCAATTTTGGTTTTCCAACTCTTCAGCAAGGCATCCCATTTTCTAACTTTCTGGCCTCTTATTGCCAGCTGCTTCACCTTAACATGCCACCAGCCTTAAACCAACAAATTGTCCTAATGAACTAAGAAAGAAACAAACCACACAGGGAGACAATGACCCAAATGGAGGCTCTGTCCTGTTTTCAAAAGGAAGATGGCGTGGTGCTTCTCTTCCAAAGCAGACAACATTCCCATGTATAGTTCCCTAGAGATGGGCTGCAAAACTATTTTCAGTGAAGAACAGCCACAATTAATTCCCTAGCCAAGAGCAAAAATCCTTGAGGCCCTGTCTATAAATATTTTTCTAAAGATTACTCTTTTTAATTTTCTTTATTTTCATTGTTCTGGGAAGCAAAGACATATATGATTGTCCACTAACCCTTTCCTAACTCTTTTCTTCTAATTATTGTTCTCATGAGTAACTCTCTTTTCTACATTTCTCTCATTCTTCCAAGGTCACAACTTCCAGTAAGTATCTTTTAATAAAGAAACAGGGAAAGCAATATGTCCAGTGGTTAAAGACACAGACTTATGGTTTAGAAAGATTTGGTTTTTATCTCAGTCCCCTTATTATTTCAGTCAGGATAAGTCACGTTTTCCTGTAGTACCAATACTAAATTTTCCACTTTTTAACACAATAAAATTCATTTAGCCTTTACACCAAGTCAGGCCAAGTTTGAGTGACTGCTAGACATAAGTCCTTGTGTAGTGGCTCAGTGATCTGAGTCGTGCTCAATCTATGGCACCTCCATTGTAACACATCTCCATGACTGCTGTGGCTCCAGAATCAGGCATGAAGCATTACATGTCAGCTCTGAGATGTGGAGGCCCAGAAGTACCTTCTCACTTGAAATCACAATACATTGACAAAATTAGCCCAATGCTCATTTCAAAAAGTGATGAGAAATATAATTTTCCACTTATCCAAGAAGAGGAAGAGAATATGAAATATTCCTGACCACTGTCATTCATTACTGTGGCTAGTTACAAGCTTTGGTCTTGGGCAAGTTGGGAAAAGCAGTAGTGTCTTCACAATAGTTTGTCGTGAAGATTAAAGGAAACCAAGTACATAAAGTGTTTGGCACAGTGCCTGGAACATTATATGTGTACAGAAAGTGATAGATACCATTATGTAGCATGGTTAATACACATTTTTTTACTTGCTTAGAAAGTAGGGAGAAGAGACCAATGTTTATTAATTCTTGTTAAGTTGGTGTAATAGTGTTTTCTTAGACTTCTTTCAGTCAACTGCTCTAGGATAATTTTTCATTCTTTGTGCCCTCTTGAGAGTGTTTAATCTCTTCAGACTGAAGTATTCCATCAAGTATTCTCTGTTGAGCTGGTTTCATGGACGTAAATTCCTTAAATCTATTTTTATCATGGGAAGTTTTTCTTTCTCCTTCAATCACAGCTGATAGTTTAGCTGGGTATAGTGGTCTGGGCTGGAATCTGTGTTCTTTCATGACTTGTAGGACATAGGTCTAAGCCTTTCTGGCCATAGGTTCCATTGAAAAGTCAGCTGTTATTCTGATGGGCTTGCCTTTATATGTGACTTGATCTTATGCTTTCAGTATCTTTTCCTTGTTCTGTATGCTTAGTGCTTTGATTATTACATGTTGTGGGAAGTGTCTTTTCTGGTCCTGTCTACTTGGTGTTCTGTACACCTCTTGTACCTTGATAGGTATCTGTTTCCCTAGATTTGGGACGTTTTCTACTATGATTTTGTTAAAAATGCATTCTGTGCCTTTGACCTGGGTTTCTTCTCCTGCTTCGATGCTTATGATTCTTAAGTTTAGTCTTTTCACAGGGTCCCAAAGGTTTTGCATATTCTATTCCTGGGTTATTTTAGATTTGACACTTTCTTGACTTGGGTGACCCATTTCCCCAAGCTTGCCTTCAAGGCCCAATGTTCTCTGCTCCATTTCCTCTGCTTCCTTTTTGTTCCTTTCCTTTAAGGTTTTTGTTTGAGTTCCTGAATTTTTCATTTCAAGTTTTGTTTCAGTTTGCTTTTCTTCTGAGAGTCTCTTTTTTAAAAAAATATTTGTTTATTATTTTTATGTGTATGAGTGTATTGCCTGCATGTGTGTAAGTGCACCCATGTTGTCAATGCCTGTGGTGATCAGAAGAGGGCATCAGATTCCCCTGGAACTGGAGTTTCAGACAGTTGTTAGCTGCCATGTGGGTGTTGAACTTGAACCTGGGTCCTCTGCAAGAACAGCCAGTGTTGTTAACTGCCAAGCCATCTCTCCAGCTGCTGAGAGTCTCTTTATTAAATTCCAATTTCATGTTTTGAATTGTTTTACTTATTTCATTCAGCTGTTTGTGTTTTCATGGTCTTTATTCAGTCTTTTATTCACATCCTCTTTGAGTTCCTTGAGCATATTTATAATTGCTATTTTGAAATCAATGTCTTGTGCATCTGCTAGGTTGCCATTCTCAGGAAACATTATGATGGGGGTACTAATTTCTGGAGTAAACATATTATATTGGTTATTCGTGTTGTTTATGTTTTTTTCAATGAGACCTAAGCATCTAGACTTGTGTCAGTGGTGGTGTTTCTTGGTATGGAGAGGTGATTTCTCGAATGGTTTTTTGTGTCTTTGTTTGCTGTTTCTCCAACTTGTCATGTCATGGCCCAGCTAAATAAAACTTGGTATTCAGTTTGGGGGCCACTTTATATTGATATGCAAATGGGATGTAGTTAGTGGTTTCAGTTCAGCTAGGGATAGGTGCAAATTTTGAGTTGAGTTTCCTGGATTGACTCCTCACTGATGTTCCTGAAGCACAGGGTGTGCTGGCTGGTTGCTAGGTTGAACAGGTTGGCTGATTTGGTACAAGAATCCTAGTGGCCTAGGCAGGCCTGAGAGCTGAGATGTTGGGGTGTGAGGAAGTGTGGGAAAAGGAACTCAGCATGGCAAGTTTAGGAGAGCTGGCAGGTCTTGGGGTGTGCAAGGTCCTAGCTAAGAAGTGATGTCTAAGATCCATAGCTGCTAAGTAGTAAAGCCAGCGCCATAAGTCACATCTCCTGACCACTCTGCCCTTGCCCATACTTTTTCACTTCCCCTGTATGGTATTGGGTCCCATTTTCTGGATAGCTCATATAGAAGCTGAGGAATGTTTTTCTGAAGTGCTAGAAGTTACTAGCCCAGAACTCAGATCTTGCCAGGTAGTAGCACTCAGGTAAAGGTAAACTTTAAAGTCTTCCATGAGTAGCTATGTCGGCAGCCTGGAGAGGCCCTGGGATGAGCAGAACCACCACCCTCTTCTAGGACAGATGGCCAGTCTAAAGAGGCTGGTCCAGGAGCCTGCTCTGTTTTGGGCTCAGTCCAGCCAGTTGAATGGAGCTGAATAGCCAGAGACCACACAGGAGGAGAATGGAGCCTCCCACTGGCAGGAGGTATAGCATCTTTTGTAGCAACAAAAATTCAATTCAAATGTAAAGCTGATACACAGGTAGAGTAGGTGAGTTTCTGTGATTTGATGGGTTCTCTAAGACTCTGCCTACCTAATAAAATCTCCACAACCAGCCTGCCTAAGACACCCTCCCTTTTTATCAGGTCTGTAGCTCCTACCATTGCAGTCACTAAGGTCTTAGATGACAAAGAATGGGGCATGTTTCCCAGCCAGTCACCATTTAAGAGGTTTCCTGGGAAGGGAAGGGAGGCCCTAGAGTGTGTATCTTTTAGCAGGAAAAGCTAATACTGCCAGACTCACCTAGCAGGCAAGAGTGACCTGCTTTACAATTTTGCTTCCTACTGAGACCTACCAATCACTCAATTCATTCATGCCCCTATGACTAGAGGCTTGAAGAAATTAGGTAGAAGGCTTCAAAGAAAGTAGGATAATGAGGCTACAAGAAAAGCACCAGATTCTGCCTCTTTTACAGTCAGTCCTCTTTAGGTTTAGCTTCTTCCCTCGTGGGAAACTGGGTGCAAGTGGGAAAGCTTTTTGGCACACATGGGGCAACACAAAGAGCACTGCTAAAACTTGGCAGGCCCGCGTGTTGTTTCTCCCCATGATTTTCCCCACTTTTTACTCCTTGAAAATTCCGGAAGGAATTTTTTTTTTTTTTTTTGAGACAGGATCTCCCTGTAGCCCCAGCTGTCCTGGAACTCACTATGTAGACCAGGCTGGCCTCGAACTCACAAAGATCCACCTGTCTCTGCCTCCCAAATGCTGGGATTAAAGTGTGAGCCACCACACCTGACCAGAAGGAAATTTTAAAATCCAGGTTTTTCAGGTCCTGATATTAAGAAGTAGAAAGATGGCGTTGGAAAGATGGCTCAGAGGTTAAGAGCACTGGCTGCTCTTGCAAGGGACCCAGGTTCGAGTCCCAGCACCCACATGGTGGCTAACAATCATCCATAACTTCAGGTCCAGGGGAATCTGAAGCCTTCTTTTGACCTCTCAGGCATTGTATGACATGGGTGTACTTATACACATGCAGGCAATACACTCATTCATACACATACTTTTTTTTTTTTTTTAAGTAGAAAGATGATTCCAAGACAACTGGGCCTGCAGGGAGACCTGGTCTCAAAAAGTCAAAACCAAAACCAAAACAAAACCAAAAAAAGAAAAAAGAAAAAAAGAAAAAAAAGAAGTAGAAAGATGGAATATTGGGGGATATGGGAAGGTAGCAGAGGAGGTTCATAGCCATGTTGATTAGTAGTTTTGTCCACCTCATGCCAACAGGTGTGAGCTTCCACTGTTGTCAGAAGCTGGAGAAAAGAAGAGAAATGGACAGGATGGGTCAGAGGGGAACAGTTACTGACAGCAAGGCCTGCCAGACTGCAGTGTGATTAATGATCCTGGGCTTGAAGAGGAGACAGTGGCCAGAAGAGCGGAGGATAGTGTTGATGGGGTTGGGAATTGTATTAAGAATTTATAAGGTCTGGTGTGAAGCAGAAGCTGTCTGAATACTTAAGAAGATAGTATAAGACTGTTTGCTGGGATCAGGGTGGGTGTCTTGATGTTATTGAGGTCATTCATTCATTCATTAACAAGATGCACGTGGATATGGCTGTGGAACCCATCTGAAGAGGCTGATTAATGTCAAGCCATTCTGTGATTGTCTTATCTGAGCCAGACACATCTTGGTGATGGGCAGAGGTAGAAGAGTTTGCTCTTGAAGCAAATGGATACTTTCATTGTCAATCATCCTGGCAAAAATTTAATTTGATGCTGCCTCTAAGAATACAAAGAGGATGCTTAGGTCATCTCTTCTGCTGACAGTCCAAGGATAAGAGAGGCCTGGATATATCCAGCATCAGTGTGTGTTGGGGCAGCAGGAGTGCTGTTCTTTGTCAAACATAGGCAGGTTAGGAGCCAGACAAGGAATCCAATCCTAAGGATGAACTTGGTGTGGGACTGTGGTTTTAGTGGTTCTTAGTTTTCATAATTCCCTTCCATTTACCTGGACTTAGAGAAAAGCCTCCTTGCCATTTGCAACTGGGCCATAGTGATGTTGAAGTGGCTGAAGGAAGAGTCATGCTTAGGATCAAGCAGCAAAGCCATGAGCAGAGACCCCTTCTTGGAGGCCACAGAAGTAAAGTCCATGGCAACTGGAGGCCACCTATACTTAGGAGCACTATCATGAGGATTTATGAAAGAGCTGGTGGCTGGGGGATAAAACAGACTGAAATAACCTCATGAACTTGTTCCCAGAAGTGTGAGGCAGCACTCTGGGAAGCTCTCTAAAATGGTATGAGGGTCTCAGAGGGCAAGAGTCTAAGCTAGGTCACTGTGATTCAATGTGCTTTATTCTGCACATCAAACATCTCCTGAGAGGCCTGGCATTATGTTGTGCTTGGCACCAAAGATGAATTAGACCTCATTCCTGGTCCCTCCTTCCAGGATTTCACCCAGGTGTCTAGAACCAGAAGCCCCTGAATCCTGGACTCAAAGGGACTGTTTGCTTTTCAGTATATTGTTGGTGTTGCCAAGTTGGTGACTGGATTTTAGGAATGGGAGTTTTATAAGGTTTAAGATTATCTGGATCAATACTCTGGTTTCATCAAATTAGAAATATTGATGTGACAAGATGTGGTGGGGATAAGGGTGTTCAGAGGTGTTTTCTTGGTAAAGAGCGCACTTCCTGAAAGTTGAGGGTGAGATCAGAGCATCACCCTCATTTGGAGGCTGTTACAATTGAATCTAAAAATGCCTCCTGAAGGGTCATGTGTTGATGTTTTGGTCTCCAGCAGCTGGCACGATTGAGAGGTTACTGATGATGAGGGCTTTAACTTCATCAATGGATTAATATATTGATGAGTTCATAATTGGACGGGCTATTAGGAGGTGTATTAGCTATGATTCTGTTGCAGTGGAAAAAAACAAAACAAAACAAAAAAGGCGGCTTATAGAAGGAAGAGTTTATCTTATGGATCCAGAAGGAGAGTCCATAATGGCAAGGGAGGTGTGGTGGCACAAAGTGGCCAGAGCAGAAAACCGAGCAATCACATCTTTAAGCAGGCACAAGGAAGCAAGAAAAAGAGACTGGAAGTGGGATGTGGCTTTGAACTATCAAAGCCTGGCCCCTAGTGACGTGCTTCCTCCAGCATGACTACATCTCCTAAAGGGTCCATGAGCCTCCCCAAACAAGGCCATAAACAGGAGACCAATTGTCCATATACTTGGAGCCTATAGGGGACATTCTCATTCAAATCACTGTATTAGGCAATGCCTAGTTGGAAGAAGTAGGTCACTAGAGTATGCCTCTGAAGGGCCTATCTTATTTCCAGGCCTCCCTCTCCCCCACCCCATGCCCCTCTGTTTCCTGACTGCCATGAGGTGAGCCACTTTGCTCTACCACAAAGCTCCCCACCATGATGTTCTGCCTCATCATGCATGAGTCTAGAAGCAATGAAGCCAAGTGACCATGGACTGAATCCTCTAAAACTGTGAGCCAAAAATAAATCTTTCTTTTCTTAAGTTGATTTTCCCAGGTAGTCTGTCACAGCAGCAGAAAGGATGACTGGTAGAATCTGAGAAAAGGAGGTGATCCTGTGACCAAAACTGTAGCTCAGACATTAGGATTTAAACCCTGGTTCTAGCTCTGTGATCACAGGCATGTTACCAAAACTTTCAGAGTCTCCATTGTTCTGCCTGTAAAATGAGGACAGTAATGGTATCTACTCACAGTGAATCGGGGTTAAATGAAGGAAATCAATGTCAAAGGCTTAGCTCTAAATACAGTGAGTTTAAAATACTCCATGGATTACCATTAGAAAAAAAAGAAAAAAACACCTTTTTTCTCAGATTTTTTTTGTAGGATTGATTTGCTCCTGTCTCAAAGTACACGTTAGTCACACACCCTGTTATATTTAACAGCATAACTACTACCAACTGATGAGAATATGCTGGTTAAGTTCTTGACCACTCCCCTCCACCCTGACATTTCCCCGAAGTTGTATACTTTTACCTGCATCTCACAAAGTATTATGATTCTGTTACTATAAGAGGTAATGACTCAGTTATCTATTGTCATGTAAAAAAGCTAAAATTTAAGAACTTAAACCAACAATTGCAAATGTACTGTCTCATGAGTTTGAGTCAAAAATTTGTTTTGTTTTTTTATTTTTATTTATAGATTTTTGTGTGTGTGTATTTCATACAGAACATCCCAGGCAATCTTATTCATCTTTATACCCACATCCCAAATGGCACCCTCCCATAGCCTCCCTCACCCCCACTGGAGCCCATATACTCTGTCATCCCTGTTACTGTCCACTGTGTTATCAGTGCCCCCAGCCATTAACCAGTGCAAGTCCATCTGCTGAGTCTAGTCAGCCTGTCTAAAGTTCCTTGTTTTAGGAAGATCAGCTCTTCCTCATCTAGCAGCAATCAGTTGCCAACATTCCTTTAGATAAGATTGGGGTCTGCTGTTCAATTTCCCATTTCTATGCTGGGTTACTCTCTAGGAGTCCTTTGGGCCACCCTGCCCAATAATGCAAAGGAAGGTGTTTCCTGTCTGGCATTGTTTCTTGTTATGTAGCCTTTAGCTATACACATGGTAAGTCAAGAATTTGTACAGGGCTCAGCTGGCTGATTCTTCTACTCCACTTATTGTTGACAGATGTTACTTGGTAATACTCAGTTGGCAGACAGACTGTGATGGAAAGTCCAGGGAGGCTTTGTTCACATGTCTAATGCTTTGGTATAAATGGTTGGAATTCTGGGCACAGCTGGGATGGTCAAGAGTTTACATATAACCTCTCTAGCATGGTAGCTTACAGTATTCGGGATGCTCACATGAAGACTTAGGACCCCATGAGCCGGTACAGTAAGTATGTCTAGCTTTGGGATTCCCAGGATATCAGTCCTACCATATTCTACTGGTCAGTCAAGTCACTAAAGCCACCCAAATTCAAGAGAAAAGGTATAAGACTCTCAAAGAACAACAAAGAGTTTGAAGTCATTGATTAATCTACCAGAGGCAATGACAACATACAGATCCATACTCTTAATGTTAGGAAAAAAATTAATTAGGGGGTGTGATGGGAAAAAAGAGACACACATGATCATTTATATCCTCTGTGAATGGGAAAACTCTTGAAAGAAACCAAACAGGCAAATGTCAATAAAGTTTAATTTCCATTAAGCCATTACAAACAAACAAAAATAAAATCGTGGTAGTGAGCTTGCCTACTACAAGGCCCTGGGTTCAATTCACAGCACTAAAAACAGAAACAAAAAGGAATTTATCAACATAAAAGGAAATTCAGAGAGATGGGCTCTCTGAAGAAAAGAGCCTATTTAAGGAATAATTACAGAAATTACAGCCTGGAAAACCATAGATGGATCTGTAGGGGTACCCTGGAGTGCAAAGGGAAGCCAGAGTTTCTAGAGGCAAGATTCTTCATTTTGTTTTGAGAGAAAGAAGAGAGATTGGGCACCTGCAGGGGTTGATCACATAGGAACTGATATCAGTTCCCTGATAGAGGCAGGTGTCAGGTGAGTAGTTGGCTGTCTTTGTGACTCATGCAGCAAGCTGCGGTTTGATGGATGATCTCATGATAGTTCCCGGTGATGGGGCTGGAGAGATGGTTCAGTCTCTGGCCCTAAGTGCTGGAATTAAAGGTATACACCACCACACCTGGATCATAATATTTAATCTTAATTATGAACTTTATGAAATTTAGAATTACCTGGGAGATGGGCCTCTTTGCCTGTGGAGGTTTATCTTGATTAGGTTAATTGAGGCAGAAAGACCCATCCGCTAGGAAGACCACCATTCCTTAGGCTAGAATTCTGGACCGTATAAAGAGGAGAAAGTGAGTTGAGCCCAAGCATTCATCACTCTCTGCTTCTTGACCGTGGAGTGAATATGATGTGGTCAGCTGCCTCTGGCTCCTGCTGCTGTGACTTCCCTATCATGACACACTATAACTGTCGGGAGCTGGAGAAACAACATTCATTACCAAAAAATATAATATGGCTCTACAAACAGTTGACTTAAGCAGGACATTCTGCCTGCACTAGTAACCTTGAGAAAGAATTTATGGCAAGGTTATCTTTCTCTTCCCCTTGCAAACAGTTCTCGGAAAAGATAAGTCATGCAGTAATCTCTTGGAACACCTGGTGGTCAGTCACGTTGCTAAATTGCTCAGCTCCCCCACCCCATACCCATAAAAATGCTGTAACCTTTGACCAACTTCTTCAACCCCTTCTAAATACAAACTGTATATAAGGAAAGCTT
>NW_008360326.1:2473838-2474808 GCF_000622305.1 Nannospalax galili
GGGCCCTTGCCTTCCCTGTAATCACTAGGCAGGTGGCCAGAGAAGGCCTCTCCTCTGTAGAAGAGTCAGGTAGTGACAGAGAAGAGCCTAGAGACTCTGATAATGAGGAGGGGGGAGAGGCACAAGAAGAGGGTGAGGCTGCTTCAGAGCAGGTTCCTGCTCCCGCCCCTTCAGGGAGTAGTAGGCGCTCTACTATACCAACAGATGTTGAGTATAAGCGCCTCAAGTTTAAACCTCTTAAAGAATTAAATAATGCAGTTAAGAACTATGGCCCCAATGCTCCATTTACTGTATCCATGCTTGAGACCCTGTCCTGTGGTGGGTACTTTACACCAGGAGAATGGCTTCGGGTGGCTCAGACGGTCCTCTCTCGTGGACAATTCTTATCCTGGAAAGCTGACTACCTTGATCACTGTCAGACTATAGCCAGCAGAAACCAACGGGACCCTCGGGCCCCCAAAGCCACCTGGACTTTTGATAAGCTTGCTGGACAAGGAAAATATATCACCAAGGACTGACAGCTTAAATTACCCACAGGGGTTTTAGCGCAGACCAAGGAGGCTGCACTGGGGGCATGGAGAAACATCCCAGCAAAAGGCAGCCTCATGACACCCCTAACTAAAATAGTTCAAGGCTCTCAAGAACCCTTTAGTGAGTTTGTGGGCAGGTTACAAGAGGTAGCTGAAAGAGTTTTGGGTCCTGAAGATGACAATGACAAGTTCATTAAACAACCTGCTTGTGAAAATGCTAATTCTGCTTACAAATCTGTCCTTAAGGGACAAGCCAAAAATAAGTCCTTGAATGAATTAATCAGACTTTGTGCTGACATAGACTCTTTTTCTCATAAGATTACTCAAGGCATAAATTTGGCAATTGGTGCTGCTCTTCAGACAACTAGAGGGCCCACCCTCCCTAAAAAATGTTTTAAGTGCGGACAACCTGGGCATTTTGCAAAAAATTGTACTGAAAC
>NW_008360326.1:2479892-2529624 GCF_000622305.1 Nannospalax galili
TCATGCAGTAATCTCTTGGAACACCTGGTGGTCAGTCACGTTGCTGAATTGCCAGTCCCCGACCCCATACCCATAAAAATGCTGTAACCTCTTGACCAACTTCTTCAACCCCTTCTAAATACAAACTGTATATAAGGAAAGCTTGCAATACAATAAAGTGACCCTTGACAAGTGGACTTGCTTGGGCTCCGTCTCCTCTTTCTCGCCCGTTTTTCCTTTCAGGGAGTGGTCCCCCTCGAGCTTTACCTGTACAGGGTCCCCGCAGGCGGGGGCATATAACCTTGAACTGTGAGCCAAAAGAAACCCTTTCTTCCTTAAGTTGTTTTTTGTCAAGTTACTATATCATAGCACAATAAGGAATGCTAAAGATCACCAGAAAAACACTGAAAGCTAGCAAAGAGGTGTGGAACAAATTCTCCCTCCCAGCCTTGAGCTCTGTCAGCCTTGAGCTCTCCCTCCCAGCTCTGTCTCATATTTCTAGCCCTCAAACCAGGAGATAACAAATTTATGTCACTTGAGCCCACTGGTACTGATTGCTTCAGCCAGCAACTAATAAGATTTATGACTTTGTCCACCAGTGTATTTACTTTTTTGCTGCTGTGATAAAACACCATGACCAAGGCAACTTATAAAAGAAAGAGTTATTGGGCTTACAGTTCCAGAGGGATAAGAGTCCATCATAGTGGAAGGGACATGACAGGAGGCAGCTGGAGTAGAAAGCTGAGCACTTACATCTTTAAGCGCCTCAGGAAGCAAAGAAGCAAGCTCAAAGTGGACAAGGCAATGAACTCTCAAAGCCTGCCCACAGTGATCTACTTCCTCCAGCATGACCACACCCCTCCCAAACAGCACCACCAACTGGGGTCAAGTATTCAAATACTTAGAGCCTATGGGGAACATTCTCATCCAAACCACTGCAACCAGGCATTATGTCTGGCCCAAGCTGGCATAATCAGAATTGGGCAATGAAAGACTGGACCAGCAAGATTAAAAAATCATGGCGGTCCCAAGGCAGACACGACCACATGTGAACTGAGTTGAGCAGAAGAAAGTGATCTTCAGGGAGCAGATTGGAACAGATGGAGAGAGGAAGCAGAGATGCCACAGGAGGGAGATCCTAAGGCTCCAGAGCCAGAGAGAGAAGCTTTAGTGTCTGTTGGAGTTTTGTTTCCTTAATGCTCAGAGGCACTTTGCACCATGCAATTTTCTCTAGCGTCTACTGCAGTCTTTGATAAGTACCCATTTTGTCTGGGTCAGCCAGAGTGATTTCCATTCCTTGCAACTCAAAGGGCATTGATAAGAGCAGAAAGGAAGGATATAGGAAAAACTTTAGCACTGAATCTTTCTAGATGCAATTATTATTTCATACTAAGCCTTATAATAGTTTCTAATATCTCTTCAAGGAAACCAATAAGATGTTTAATGTTTTAAGCTAACTAGATCAGTTCATTCATTCATTCATTCATTCAAGAAATGACTATTGAGAGAGTCCTGTGTGCTAGGTGCTGTTCTGGACCCTAAGGAAGCAATGAACAAAATCCACAAGAACCTGGTCTGTCCTGGGTACAATGATAATGAGGATGAAGTAAAATATATAGTATGCTAATTGGTGTAAAGTGTCACAGAGAAAATAAAGAAGGGGGGTGGTTGGAATTTCCAGATAAGGGGAATGGTTTTTCTTTTAAAGATGAAGGGCAGGAAGGCTTCATTAAGATGTAATTTGAACCAAAAGTTGAAAGAGATGAAGGGGGGCAACTCATTTGAATGTCTGAGAGAAGAAGGGTCCAGGAAAGAGGCCCATAACCACAAAGCATCTGAGGCAGGAGCACGGCTGGCAGGCTCTGAGAAAAGTAGGGGGAATCTAAAGTAGGATGAAAGAAACGGCAGAGAAAGATCCCAAACTTAGGGAGAGGAAGGCGACAAGCAGATTGTCTGGAGGCTTGTAGGTCATTTTGAGGATTTCGGTTTTTTGATTATCTGTTGGGGTATAACCAGGTTTTCAAAACACGGTGACTTAAAGCAACAGCAGGCATTGATTACCCTAGAGTTTCAGCAGTTCAGAGTCTCTCTGGAGAGTTCAATCAAGATGTCAGCAGAGGTCTGTGTTCATCTGACAGCTCTTTCCTGGGGCTAGATGAGACACTCCTCTTTGGTCTGGCCAGCTCTCACTGCATGGTCCTCCCCACAAGGCAGCATAAGAGATTTCACCAACAATCTTTAGTGAGTGAGCCAAGAGAAAACAAGATGGAAGCCTCAACGTCTTTTATGACCTAGTCTTTAAGGTCATACTTCCACACACAATGTTTTGCAATATTTTATTGGTGACACAAGCCAGTCTCATTCAATATGGGAATAAACTAAACAAGTATATAGATACCAAGCAGCCATCATTACTGGGGACCCCTTTGGAGTCTGGCTATCACAATGATTCTGTTTAAATAATGAATTTCAAGTAGGCCAAAGTAGACAACTTGCTAAGTTCAACTGCTTACCTCTTTGTAGTTTCTATCTAAACACAATCAAATTCAGAAACTTAACATTTCTCCAGTTTTGACTTCCAAGGAACCTAATTAATTGTGGTTGATCTTTAAACTGTATAAACCTATTCTGATATATGATTTGCTCTGAGAATGAGAGATTCTTACTGAGATGTTTTTAATTTTAAAAAAATGTTATTTTTATTTTTTGTGTATTGCCTGCATATATGTAAGTGCACCCATGTCATGCAATGCCCTTGGAGGTCAGAAAAGGGCGTTGGATTCCGTAGAACTGGAGTTACAGTTGGTTATTAGTGCCATGTGGGTGTTGGGAATCAAACCGGGGTCCTCTACAAGAGCAGCCAGTGCTCTTAACTGCTGAGTCATCTCTCCAGCCCCTGAAGTTTTTTTTAAAATAAGCAACAGACACCAATTTTAGTTGGCCTAAGCTCAAAGAAGTAGAATTTGCTGGAAGGATTCTATGATGTGTCATGGAAATCATGGAAGGACTGAATTTACTCAGCCTCAAGAAAGGCAGGAAACAGGCTGTCTCTGGAGACCTCAGCACTGAAAGCTTGAGCCTCTTCTCCAGGAGTTGCAATTAATGTGACTCAGTTCCCACACCTATACTTCTGCTATTGTTTAAATACGGTTTGTTCCTATGCTGGAGGCTTGGTTCCTGAGGTAATGGAATTGAGAAATGGTGGAATACTTTATCGGTGGGTCCTAGTGGGAAGTGATTAGGTCATTGAGGCACCACCTTCTGAAGAGATCAAAGTTTTTTCCTCAGGATGCTGTTTTTATGGAACTGGATTGGTTGCTTGAGGAACATGTGGTTATAAAACAAGTTCCATTTTCTTGGTTTACTTTCTTGCTCCCTCTCCTAGTATAAAATATCACCCTCCTCTGCTATGTTCTACACAGCTGGGTGGTTAGGATAAAGAAGAGCAACAGGCATGGTATCACACAAGACATGAAACACTTTAAGAAAGTGAAGGACCAGTGGCACTCTGTCCCTCAGGACCAAGTCCTAGAGTCTCTAACTCCCAAAGTTTTTATTAGTAAGGGTAAGGGACTCTAAGCAGGCATTCAGGAACAAAAGGTAGGCAGATCAAAGGATACTTCTTTGCAGGGGTTTAGAGACTATTTGCAACAAAATGTGGCTTGTTTACAGGATATAGAACAGACGCTCACAAAACAGTGTGAATAAGGCATAGCTTCCTTATCTAATTGAAACACAAGGGACACTGAATTTCAGAGCTTGACTTGGCATACCTGCCTGTCTGACTTTGCCATCACAGGCATTCCTGTCTAGTTGTGATTTTGCACATATGCCAAATAGGCTTTCAATAGAGTTCAAACAGCACAGTGGTCTCCAGCACTCCTTTGTCTGTTTGTTGATCTGTCTCTCCTCCTGTGATGGTTAATTTTGATTGTCCACTTGACAGGATTTAGAATCACCATAGAAACAGAGACCTGTGGTGGTTTGAATAAATGCCCCCCATGGGCTCTGAGTATTTGGACATTTGTTTCCCAGTTTGCAGTGCTGTTTGTGGAAGGTCATGGGACCTTTAGGAGGTGTGGGCATGCTGGAGGAAGTATGTCCCTGGGGGCAGGCTTTGATAGTCGATAGTTCAAAACTACATCCCACTTCCAGCCACCTCTCTAGCTCTGCTTCCTGTGCTTGCTTGAAGATGTGAGTGCTTGGTTTGCTGCTCCAGCCACCTCTGCCACCATGTCTCCCCACCACGATGAACTGTTATCCCTCTGGAACTGTAAGCCCAATAAACTTTTCTACTTGGTCATAGTATTTTATCATAGCAACAGAAAAGTAACTAATACAGAAATTGGCACTAGCAGTGAGTTGTGGCTGTGAAAAACCTTATGTTTTTGAAGAAATGTGGAATAATTTTGGAGGTTTTGGACTAGAAAAGTGGTTGACTGTTGTAAGCAGAATTTAATGGTTGAGTCTAAATAGGTGACTGGAAGGAAGTAGTGCTGAGAGCAAAGTAGTTCCAGAGGGAAATAAGGACTTAAGCAGCAGCAACCAGGATATTTCGGAAAAGTATCTGGGTACTGTCAGCCCATAGCCAAAGGGCTTGCCTGAGGCTAAACTAAAACATAATGGACTCATTTCTTTGGCAGATGAAATTTCAAGACAGCCTAATGTAGAATCAGTGGCATGGTTATCAATGGTGAATATTATGAAGATCCACAATGAAGAAGAACAAGTGGGACAGGAAGAAATGCCAAATGTAATTAGGTTGAAAAAGAGGACTAAGAAGCTCAATAATGTTGGAGCCAAGGCATGTGTGAAGGAGAGGCTCTCTTTGATAAGGAGATTAAGGCCTTTAAGGAGAGGCGTAAGGATTTGCATTTAAATAATGGAAAGAGTACCTTAAGGGAAAGACATCACTCAGCTAAGCTTCCAACTCCTAAAAGGAAAAAGCCCAAGGAGTTTTCTGCTTCTAGAAAACCACAACATTAGAAAAGCACAAATATGGATAAAACGGATCGAGGTCCAACCCTGGTCAGCAGCCAAACTCTAGCAGTGTCATTCATGTGGTGCTGGCTTGAAAGGCAAGAACGATGTAAGAGCAAGGGGGTCATGGGTTTTTCCTCCGTGGTTTCAGAGAGCCACTGAGGCCAAGCAGTGTGTGTAACAGGGGAGTTTCTGTATAAAAGGGCCCTGGGAGACCAAGAGGCCCTGAAAGGCCATTGTCTGAAGCTGTGAAGGTGAAGCCTGGTTAGCAGTGGAGACCTCAAGATGTTGGAAAAGCCGGAGAGTGAAACATCTACCAAGGAGAGTGGTATACGGCTACAGGACTTGGTGCTTGCCCAGGTTTTTGGTCTTGCTTTGCACCAGTATTTCCTCAGTATGTCCATTCTTCCCTTTTGGAATGGAAATATGTATTTGGGTCTATTGTATATTGGAAGTACGTAATTTGTCTTTTGATTTTACAGGGACTTACAGTAAAAGAGTGCCTTGAGTCTCAAAAAAGACTTTGGACTCTAGACTTTTGAATAGTGTTGAGACTGTTAAAGACTACAGGAACTTTTAAACATGGACTAAATGGATTTTTCATTATGATACAGTCGTGAGCCTATGTAGAATGTGGTGGTTTGAATAAGTGTCCCCCATAGCCTCTAAGTATTTGGATACTTGGTCCCTAGTTCATGGTGCTGTTTGGTGAAGGTCATAGAAACTTTAGGAGGTATGGCTGGAGGAAGCATGTCACTGGGGGCAGGCTTTGTTGGCTTGCTGCCCCAGCCACCACTGCCGCCATGCCCCCCCCTGCCATGATGGACTCTTATCCCTCTAGAACTATAAGCCAAATAAACTCTTCCTTTTACGAACTGCCTTGATCACAGTGTTTTATCACAGCACCAGAGAAGTAGCTAATACAAGACCCTTACTGGAAGCCAGTGAAGGTTCTATACTCTTTGACCCCCAGAACTGTGAGCTAAAAAAAAACCTCTATTTTTTCAAAATAAAGCCTCCAGTCTTGGTGTGTTTTTAAAGAAAAAAAAAAGCAGACTAAGACATCATTTTATTCTATACTCTTTGACCCCCAGAACTGTGAGCTAAAAAAAACCTCTATTTTTTCAAAATAAAGCCTCTAGTCTTGGTGTGTTTTTAAAGAAAAAAAAAAAGCAGGCTAAGACATCATTTTCTTCCCAAATGCCAAAGTTCTGTGACGGAGTATATGATAGACTTGAATTGACACCCCACTCCATCTAGATCAATGACCTATGGGTCAGGAGGAAGTGACAAACTCTACCTTGAGTGTTGTATTAAGGACAGGAGTGAATGGGAGCTGAGTAGCCATCCAAGAAATATCTTCTACAAAACCATGCACATATTATGCTTCAATAGTCACTGTTAAGCTTTTATTATGAGACTGACTTACTGTTGTATGAACATATATGTTCTAGTTTGTCTCTCCATTGCTGTGACAAAATACTCTGACCAATACCAACTTGGGGAGGAAAGGGTTTATTCACCTTACATCTTCCAGGTTACAGTTCATCAGGGAGCCCAAGGTAGGAACTCAAGGCAGAAACCTGGAGGCAGGACCTGGAGCACAGGCCATGGAGGAACACTGCTTATTGACTTGCTTTCCTGGCCCCCTGCTCAGCCTGCTTTCTTATGCAACACAAGTCCACCTGCTCAGAGGTGGCACCACCCACAGTAGGCTGGGCTTTCCCACACCATTCAGCAATCAAGAAGATGCCCCACAGACATGGCCACAGGCCAGTCCAATGGAGGCAATTCCCCAGTTGAGGATTCCTCAACCCAGGTGTGTCAAGTTGACACAGTGTACATGTTTGTGCTTATTTTTATAGGAAGTTACTTTATTATTACACCTAATAAAATGAACGAAAACTCCATATTATCTGCAATCCATTCAAATTTAAGATTTCCTAATTGTGTCCACATTTTTTTTGCTTTAATTTAGTTTGATTCACATTTTTATTTCATCCTAGCATAGAATCACTCCTTGGCAGGCATTTTAGGAAAGCATGCACTGTTTGGGTTGTCCCAAATGATGTGTGGGTGACAAGATGGGACCCTAGGCAACTGGATCTTTAGCCATATACAAGACATGTGATTTATACCACACTCCACATTCAAATGTCCCATTAGATACTTACAAAGGTGGAAAACTTATCATCATCTGAGCACTAGAATATATCTTCATTCTGGACTAGTGAGATGGCTCAGCACTTGCTGCACAAGCCTGACAACCTGAGTTCAATCTTTGTAACCCACATAAAGGTGGAAGGAGAGTACTGACCCCAAATAGTTGCCTCTGACCTCCACATGTATGCTATGGCATACACGTGCCCATATACATACATCATACATACATACAATAATTAATTTTTTAAAAAATGAAACATGTATCTTCATATGTAAAGACTTTTTACATATTTACAGTGGTATGCATGCATGTGTATATGAATACTCACATGTATATGGGCACGTGTGGGAGGATGTACATGCATATATGTGCGCATGTGTATTGAGGCTAGAGATTGACATCAGGTATCTTCCTCAATTGCTCTCTATTTAGTCTATTTTATTTACTGAGACAGAATCGCCTCCTGAACCTGAAGCTTGCTGATTTGGCTAGTTTAGATAGGCCAGCTTGCCCTGGCGATCCCCTATCTTTGCTACCAAGCACGAGGTTATAGGCAGCCCGCCACGCCCATTTGACTTTTATATGGGTTCAGAGGGCCTGAACTCTGGTCCTCATACTTGTCCTCCAACTTGCATGGCAAGTGCTCTGTCCATGGAGCCATCTCCCCAGCCTTTTAAATGTGATTTTTATTATATACTAGTAAATAATAAGAATGAAAGTTCTTGAGCCATCTCCCCAGCCTTATAAACAGAATTTTTAAATGTGATTTTTATTATATACTAGTAAATAATAAGAATGAAAGTTCTTTGTAAGTTGTTTCTTTCAGTTCTTTACTAGAGCTGTTCACCATTCTGGAAAATCACATACCTGACAGCTCCACTGCTCATGGTAATTGAGTCTCCAATATGCTTGCATTAGTTTGTATTCATAGCTGTCACGTTCATGGTGATTTTACTTTTAGGAAATTGTGTCTGACTGTCTTATTATGCCATCCAGTGTGACCCTCCCTGGGCTGTTACCTATGGAAATGTACCTCAGGGTTTGATTGCCCAGCCTCTTCCTACTCCAAATCTCTCCTAGCTTTTTGTTTAATCACGCCCAAAGCATACTCAAATCTCCAGCTACATGACCATGGATTCCCAAGCATTTCTGGCATTTGGAGGATGGAAACAAAGAAATGTGCTTGTGGGTCACAACAAAATGAGGACCAGGTGGGGCTTACAGGTAGGAAATATCTAGTGACTGCCCCAGACATCATTGCCACTGCCGTCACTGCCACCATCATCCACACAAAGCTTCTCACTTACAGGCTTCAGCTTTAATTGCCATTTCCTGAGCACCTCCACTAAGCCTGTGATTGCGCCTGGCATCTCACAGCTTTCAGCTAGACGTATCATTTTATGGTTGTAGAAAGTTTCTACTTCTACAGTATGAGGAGACTGGACACCAAGAAGTCTCCCTAAAATCCTCACTCTGCTTCCAGTAAAGGTTAGACAGCCCTTTCCAAGTCCAGGTGGGCATGCTCTGCCTCTATTTCTGCTCTGTCATTTTTTAAATGCCCGAGAAGGCTTGGGAAAAGGGGGGAGGGGAAAGAAGAGTTCTGGCCAGATGGCAGGGTAATAAATGGCTCTGATTTAATAATTTGTTGCTCTCCTTTTAATTAAAAGGCTTTTCCCTAAATGACTTGATCACACAAACAGCACACACTGGTTGAGTGAGGACTGGGTGCCTAGCAAAATCTAGACAAGAGGAGGTATTGGATAAAGACGTGCCAGATGGTTAGAAGATGCCCACCCTGTGCAAGCCAGGGTGGGCCTGGCTTTGGGGGCTCCTCCCTCTGCACATCCTAGATGAATTAGATCCTTGGGGAACTGGCTCTTCTCTGGAGCCTGAGTTTGTCTAGAAGCTCACTTAGCCCAGGGGCTTTTTAATATCTAACCATGGCTTTGTACTCAGTTCCCTTAAAGTTCTACCTGAACTTTGGGAGTGATCCAATGGCCTTTGGGTCATTTTACATACATGATATAACTTGTGCACTTGATATATAGGGTGGTGATGGGAGATGGGGTTGGGGAACCATTGCTCCAAGAAGTGCACCATCAATATCTGTAGCTGCCATCAAATGACATTACTTGATAAGTTCCCTATTTCTTCTAAACAACTGCAATTTTTCAATGCCTGTGACTAAAATCTACTTTGTAGATATGATCATAGTGAGGCATATTTTCAAAGTCTCAAATGTAATTAAGACATGCTATTGATAAAGTGCTAGCTAAAGAATTAGGCTTTGAGGTGGCTCACGGGGAGACAAGTGGTATTAACATGGGGGCTACTTCTCTCACTTTTGTTGTAACTAAGAGTTATACTGAAATGCCAAATTCCACCAAAGCACAAAAAACACCCCACCGAGGGACTTGGACCAGCTCTTCACTTAGTGTTCTAGTTAGCTTTCTATTGCTGTGATAAAAAACACTGACCAAGGGGCTGGAGAGATGGCTCAGCAGTTAAGAACACTGGTTGTTCTTGCAGAAGACCTGGGTTCGAATTCCAGCACCCACATGGCAGCTAAAAACTGTAACTCCAGTCCCAGGGGATCCAACAGCCTCTTCACCATCCATCGATTTCCTTTTGAGAGAATGTCATTTCCTTGTTGTGTGTCCTCATAGTAGAATAACAGTTGCTGTTCTAGTTTGCCTTCAAAAAAAAAAAACAAAACCACTAACCAAAACCAACTTGGGGAGGAAAGGGTTTATTTTATCTTACAGCTCCCAGTTCACAGTTCATCACTGAGGGAAGCCAAAGCAGAACTCAGGGCAGGAACCTGGAGCACAGACCATGGAGGACAGCTGCTTACTGGCTTGCTCCCCTGGGCTGTGTTTGGCCTGCTTTCTCTTCTCTTCTCTTCTCTTCTCTTCTCTTCTCTTCTCTCTCTCTCTCTTCTCTCTCTCTTCTCTCTTCTCTCTTCTCTCTCTCTTCTCTCTCTCTTCTCTCTCTCTTCTCTCTTCTCTCTTCTCTCTCTCTCTCTCTCTCTCTCTCTCTCTCTCTCTTTCTTTTTTGTCTTTTTGAGAAAAGGTAAGGTCAAGTGCTGGGATTGAAGGCACCCCCCCCCACCGCCCCGCCCCTCCTGGTCTCAGCCTGCTTTCTTATACAACACAGGAATACATGTCCAGGGGTGGCACCACCCACAGTAGGCTTGTTTCCCAACACCCTGCAACATCACTCAACAATCAAGAAGATGCCCCACAGACATGGCCACGGGCCAGTCCAATGGAGGCAATTCCCCACTGGAGGCTCCCTCAACCCAGGTGTGTCAAGTTGACAGCTAAAGCTATCTAGCACTGTCAGCCTTGTTGATAGGGTCCTAAAGATCATGTCATACAGGAAAATCTCCTGCAAGTCAATCAATTCCTAATAAATAATAAACTCTTGGGCCAGGGGGTAGAGTGCCTGCCTAGTGGGCAGTTCTGGGTTCATCCTTAGTACCACCAAATAACAGTAATAATAGAAAACTTTTAAATATGATTTCACTCAATTAAGCACATCTCCTCAGCATGTGTGCTTCTACCCAGTTAATCATTCTTGGAATAACCACCTTCCTCACTATTATTTCTGAATGTCACATTCCCTTCCAGCCTTCGAAGGTCAGTTCAGCTATCACTTCACCCATTTAACCTTGCTCCACATGCTATTTACCCACCATCGGAGTTCCCTGCTAAATCCCTATAGCAACTTGTTCATCTTTTTGGGGGGGGATATTTTTGAGATGATACTTACACTTGTCTACAAATAAAGGAGAATGAGCTATAGGAAGTTGGAGAGGGTACTGAGAGAGAATTCAGGAATTTTCCATTTAAATGGAAGCAGGGTAGTGGCAAGTGAGGATTTACTTCCACAGTCCAGAAGTAGAGACTGGTGCCAGAAGTCTAAAAGGCGTTGGATACTTACTGGACTATATATCATTTGCTATTAACATAGGGTTAGAAAGAGTGATCCTACTTTTTCTGAAACTTACGAGAGAAAATAAAATTAAAACTCAAATAATATTGAACTGATTGCTAAGAAGGAGCTGATTTCCTGGAAACCAGTGCTGAAGACCAAGGAGGTAAACAGATGGGATGCTAATGTTCTTTCCCAAATGGAGTTGATGGCCAGTGGTTTTCTATTATTGCATCCAGGAGTAGGAGGTCCCTTCCTGTAAGCTACCTAGAAAGCATTCTGCTCTTAGCTGCTCTATTAGGATAATTTACATTCATGATGAATGGAATAGTTCCTTCTTGAATTAGTCTGAGTGGCTCCATCAAATACAGATGTGAACAGTTCTGTTTGCTGCAGAAAGCCAGCATTGCACCCTTACCATCCTGATGTCTGATCATGCGTATTGTAGATGAGATTGCATGGCTCTCCACAGATTGTTGTCCATTGGAGAGAATAAATATGAACAGAATCTGGAGTGGATGTTAAGAAAAATCTCCTGACAAACTGGGAGTAGGGGTGTATGCCTTTAATCTCAGCACTCAGGAAGCAGAGGCAGGCAGATCTTGGTGAGATTGAGGCTAGTCTACATAGTGAGCTCCAGGCCAGCTGGAGCTACAGGGAGACCCTGTCTAGGGGAAAAAAAAAAAAAAAATGAAATCAAATGCTGGGATTAAGGAGAAGAATTCCCTTCCCCCGAGATTCATAGCATTCTGCAGCACTTTGGGTGGTTTGGAGTCTGCCTGAGTTATATTGGAAACAAGATACAAGTCTCAAGGCCTCCTAAAACTTCCCTTGTTCTTGAAATTCCTCAACAGAACAGTCTTTGTATCTTGTGCTATTTCAGTCCTAATGGGATCTTACTTTGTCTGTTGAAGACCTCTCAGCTGTAAGGCAGAAGGCAGTTGGTAGCTAGAGGAAGTAAAACTCAAAAGACAAACTGCAGAAAGGCTAAGTGAGGGGAGCATAAGTATTTTATGTACTTCTATTCAGAGTCGAGTTCAAAACCAAGAGCAATTCAACACACAGCAAACTGTTAAAAATATTAATCCCAGCACTTGGGAGGCAGAGGCAGGCAGATCTCTGTGAGCTCGAGGCCAGCCTGGTCTACATAGCGAGATCTAGGACAGCTGGGGCTACAAGGAGACCCTGTCGCAAAAAAACAAAAAAAAAAAAAAAAAGAAAAAGTAAACGTTAGCATGTGTTATGGGCAGGTCAGCTGTGAAAGAACAGAGAAAAAGAGAGGATGGAAAGTTAACAAATGTAGCCCCAAACAACAAAGATGTAAGAAGAAACAAAGCATATTATGGAGAACTAAGAAAAGGGGCAGAAAAGAGGAACCCAGAGAGTCACTAGGTGACAAGGACAGGACACGGGCAAGTTTTCTTGGAATATTATCTGCCCCCTTGTGGTCTTCAGGAACATTGCAATTGGCCAATGACTTCTAATCCAATGTTAAATTTTCATGTAAGATACAAATTGGGTATTATCACTTAGCAAATTTCTCATACAGGTAATGAATAAAATTATATGAGGGGCTGGAGAGGTGGCTCAGCAGTTAAGAGCACAAGCTGTTCTTGTAAAGGATTGGGTTCTGTTCCCAGCACCCACATGGCGGCTAACAACCTCCTATAACTTCAGTTCCAGAGGATCCGATGCCCCCATCTGACCTCTGTGAGCATTGCATGACACAGGTGCACTATATACATGCAGGCAATACACTCATACACATAAAATAAAATACTTAAATTTTTTAAAAAGCATATCAAACACTGGTAACTTACATCTGTTGTAAGATCTACAGAGCAACATATGTGCTCAGCAGCAGGAACTAGACATCTAAGCTCTAATTTAGACTTCAATGTTGTCCTTGAGAAGCAAGTGACTTAGGTTCATTTTGCTTTCATTTTTTCCTTAATTGCCATGAAAAAAGCCATCATTTCTCCAATTTTTATTTCTGCAAAGAAACTACCTGGTATTAGGAAAAAAAAAAAAAAAAAACAGTTCATACAAAAGTGTACTACTTCAACTTTCTAAGTCAGCTTGATGACCATCAACATCAGTGGGAGGACTATGTGGTGAGTGCTGAATTCACACAGCCAGACTTTCTGAGATGGAGCAGTGGGGCTGTCTCCCATTCAGTTCCCATTGTTGATGCAAAAGCACAACTCTCACCTCAAAGGGGATAAGAAATAGAAAATTCTGGAGGCAAATATGAGTGACTATGGCCCAGGAACAGATTCGGGTTACCCCAAATTCCATGTTCCAGTGTGGAATCAGTTTCATGAAGTTTTTATAGTAACGGAACAAAGAAAAGTCTAAATCAAGACACTTTCCAATACATTGGTGGAAACATTAAGTAGGCAGTTACAGCAAAAAAGAAATCTCAGCTACAGGCCTCAGATACCATCTGATGGCACTCAGCCTTCTGGTTGGTGGAAGCTGGTGGTCTGCTAAGTTAATACATTCCAAGAGGTTTTTATCTGTTAGTCATGGGATGTTAAATCAGAAACAAAAGTGGGTAAGGAGTGGCTATTTGGGGGGCTAAAGATGGCCCAAGAGAAATGGTAATTAGGCTCTGGACCTGCGACATTCCAAACTCTCCACAATCACTGAAGTTCTAATCAGCTGATCAGCCTTTGAAGAAAGAGTGATCTTTTGCAGACCCATATCAGATCATTCCATTCCAGTAGGAACTTTTTGGGTGGCTTCCCACTGTTTTTAAAACAAAAGCTAGACCAGTTCACAGTCTGCAGGGCCCCAAATTACCTATTCTTTTTTTTTTTTTGCAGTTTCCCTGGAACCTCTCTCCTCTCACACCACCCATGATCATGCCAGTCTCCTTACAGTTTCTCAAACCTGTCTGTCTCCTGCTCACCTGCTGCAGTGGGCCTGTGCTGTGGAATCCTGTCTTTCCGAGCAGCAGTGCATATGTGATTATCCAAAAGAGACCCTCAGCGCAAGCCTGCTGCTGCTCCCTCATTGGAGGGAATGCTCATTAGACCTTGCCACTCCTTCCTGTGCCTCCTCCCAACTGTATATAATCCTGTCCCAGGTGCATGTAGCTCCTGGAGGGGCTAAAGTATGTAGGAAATGGAAGACTGACTGAAGGGAGGACCCCAACTCTGCAGCTTTGGGGAGGTCAATTACTCATGCTGGGGTGAGACTTTTCAGTCCTGAAGTTGTATTGGGTCACTCACACCACTGGTTGCAAGTAAGCCTTGTTCCTTTGGTCATTGTCCTTCCTGTCTGGGGTGAATAGATGTTTGCTCACATCTCTATAGGAAAAGTAAGGCAACAGCCTGCCTCTGCTTTTGAAACTAGTGGTTGCTGGCTCTCCTTCAGGCTCCACGCCACCTTTCTTCCCCATTCTGAGCTAGCGTCCCCTTTAGTCTCTCTCCTTGGGCCCTCTGTTTAGGCCCTTCACTTCGTTTCAAGTTTCTCCCCCACCCCGTCCTCATTTATGCACCCTCCTCACTCTATTATAAGCCCTATGAAGGGCGCCATCCTTGGGTGTTCCTGTCCTGCTGCAGTCCCTGTTCCTTCAGTCATTGTGCAGTCCTTGAATTTTCCTCAAGTGAGTACATGAATGAATGGATGAAAAAAGTAGAGCTGGCAATATTGGAGGAACAGAAAAAGTGTCATCTTACAAGTTGAAGCAAATTAGAGCAGAGTGTCGAGGGGGACGCATCTGGCAAAGGATGTACACACTTGTCCCGGTAAAACATGTGCCAGATTTGAGAAGGAGGCTTGTGAAGTAATCCCGGCGAGGAAACCCAAACAGCCAGAGAGATGAAGACGCTTAGAGAAGTGGCAAGCCCAGTCCCTGGAAGGCGTGTTACTGAGATTCTTCTATGGGCTCTGACATTGTACCACATTCAGAGTTTGGGGAAGGCGGCTGGGGAGAGCAGACAAGAGTGGAACTGTCAGACTCAGAGCAATTAAGTCCATCAGAACGGAACAACCGCTAAGGAAGGTGAATTTCTTGCCTTATAAACCTTCACATTGCTCCTCTGTGCTTTGGATATGCAAATGCCTTTGCCAACTGGCAGCACCACAGGAGGGAACAGCCTCCATAACTACCCAGAGCCTTGCATCTGCTCCTGGATCTTACCACAATACTCTAGGCATAATTAACCTGAGCAGTGGTGTGCCCTTGAGGTGACTGTCAAAAAATCCTCCCCAAAGACCGTCAAGTTCTGTTCTAGGGCGTCCGAGAAGGAGGGAGAGGGAAGCCCAGCATTTACATCACCAGCGGGAGGCTCCCTGGGGAGAGTTTAATCTTGTTTAGGTGTCCAGACACAGGCCATTAGGCAAGGCCAGGCGTGTAGCAACCATTTGTACATCTAATTAAGCCCTAGAAAGAGCCCCGCTAAGGCACCTCTCCCTGGCCTGGTTAATCAGACCCAGCTGACCTCTCTGGGCTTCTGTTTCTCTACCTCCTAAGAGGGGAGACTGATAGTCTCTAAGGTCTTTTCTGAATTCCACTTTATGGGTCAAGAAAAGAAAACGACAGAGATTCTGTGGAAATGTAACCCCTAGTAAACTTTTGGTCTACAAGGTAGAAAACTGAGAGTTACAGAATATTACTTAGACACAGCATTTGTCCTCTAGGGACCCAGAGTCCAAGATAGCCCAGAGATGATGTGGAATCCTGAAGGACTTACTTGGGTTGAACCTTAGAATAACAAATTCACACCTTTGGATCCTTTTATGATCAATGCCATTATGGGCCTGTATTTCATAGTAAATGTACAGATAACTATTCCAAGATGGGGGAGGAATGGATAAAAGGAGGGTGAGCTAAAGGGAGGGAAGAAGGGAGGAAGACTGACTAGAGAGGTGGGAGCCACCGATTCTCTGGTAATAAGCAACAGACTGTCTTTGGTTAAATGATGGCCCTCTCCTCTGTGATGGTTAATCTTGGTTGCTAACTTGTTTGGATTTGGAATCACCATGGAAACAAATCTCTTGACATGCCTGTGAAGGAGTTTTTATGTTGGGTTAATTGAGGTGGGGAGACCTACCCTAAATGTGGACAACACCATTGCTTGCACTGGTCCTGAGCTGAGTTAAAAAGAGAAAGTAAGCTGAGAACCAGCATCCTTCTCTCTTAATTTCCTGGCTGCTGATGCAATGTGACCTCAACCCCCGCCAGCATGAATTTCCCACTATGATGGACTGCACCCTCAAACTGTGAGTCAAAACAAACCCTTCTTCCCTTAAGTTGCTTTTATTGGGCATTTTGTCACAGCAATGAGGAGAGTAACTAATAAGTCTTGGCTCCAAAATAAAGAATACATTGGAAAGCTAAGTGCAATTCACAAGAGTAGTATAGAATCAAACCTCGAGAACAGCAGGACTGGGAACTCAGTGGTAAAGTACTTGCTGGGCATGTGTGGGACCCTAGGTTAAATTCCTAGCCCCCCAAACTCATGCATATTACTTTTGCATCACCATGAACACAATACCAGTAGAAACAAATTAAAGGAAGAAAGATAATAGATTATAGTTTCAGAGGGTTTCATTTCACCATGGTGGTGAGGAAAGCCTGGCAGAGCAGCTCAGTTCATGATGGAAGGAGCGTGTTACAGAGGATGCTCATGTCACAGCAGGCTAGGAAACAAAGAGAGTGTGACAGGAATCAGGGGCCTCCTATAACCTTCAAAGTCTCATCCCTCCATAGTGACCTGCTTCTAACAACAACCAAGCCCCACCTCCCAAAAGTTCCATGGCTTCCCAAACATCACTACTAGTGAGGAACAAACACTCAAACTTCGATCCTGTGGGGGACATTTCGAACCATAGTAACAAGGTCAAGGCTGTTACAGGACGGAGTTTGCAAAAAATCACCAACACCACTTTAAGAAAAGTAGCAAGGTAAATTTTAATTTTCGACCAGCCAGGCTGTCTGTCTCCAGAGTAGAGGCAGCCCTGATGATTGTTGGGTCAGAGTTTTTATAGGATTACAGAAATATTATTCAAACAGGACACTTGGGAACCAATCAGGTTTGTACAACATAGCAGAACTTTGACTCTATTAATCAACAACCAATCATTATACAGACAAGTGATATAGTCATGTAACTTGGCAATCAACTTTGTAATTTTAAAATAGTCAACTCCCGAGCCATAACAAGTATAGTAAAAAGGCTGGAATCAGCAGTTACTGGGTGGTCATACAATAACAGGGTGGTCTTATGCTTTGTGTCAAGGTGACCCAAAATAGCAAGCAGATTACAGAAGCGAAAATAAGTAGTTAACCAGATGTAAAATGTCTGGAATTAGCACATCCCATGGTTCATGGCTAGGACAATTTCCCAAGACCCATTCATTTTCAAGGTTATAGTCTGAACTCCCATCTGCTGGGCATCCATAAACCTGTAGGCTTTGCAGTTGTTTTTCATGACTAGGCATTCCATATCCCCAGGGTCAAGGAGATGGGACACGAATAGTTACAGACATATCAAGAGATTCCCATAGTCCCCTGGGACTGTTTACCTTTTTATACTAGGAGTTTCACGCTGAAAGGAAATTTATCTATTTTTAGATTTAATCTATGAGACGAATGTCTCACAGCACTAAGTTTCATAATGCCACTTATTTTTATGATTACATTTTGGACTCTCATCTGTTGGACATCCATAAGCCTGTAAGCTTTGTAGCTGTTTTTCATAACTAGGAGTTCCATATGCCCAGGGTCGAGGAGACGGGACACAAATAGTTACTCTTGTAAAGAAAACAGATTACTCTTACTTGTAAAAAAAAAAAACCAGACAACAAAGGCCAAACAGAAAGCCAGGGGAGTGGCTAGTGGCTAAGATCTTACCATCTGAAGTTCTTTTTAATACTCAATTATCAGGTTGAAGTTTTTTTAAATACCCAATTATCAGGGGATGGCTCATGGGGATTTCAGTCATTGTACTCAGTAACAGTTTTTATTATCTAGAAGGAGAATATAAGAATTAAGATTTTTTTACCAGTCTGACCTTGAGGGGATTGTATGTTCTTTTTATTGTCTATGTTTGAGGAATGTGGTCCAGATGGGCTCTCTTAACTTGGGAACGGTGACTCCAATGGGCATGTCCAGCAACTTTAACAGCAGTTGGAGTCAGTAAGATGATTGGGTATGGACCAGCCCACTTGAGTTCGAGGTTAGGCGCTTGATGTCTGCGGACTCAAATCCAATTACCAGGTTCCAGATCTGTCTGTTCAGTGGTCAGTGAGGGATGACTGGGCTCATGAGCCTCCTGCACTAGTCCGTGTACCTGGCTCAGAGCATTTTGCAGGGCCTGCAATGACTGTAAAAGGCTGTAATTAGATATTTCCGCCAGATTTTCCTCCCCTAAGTGGGGAGCACGGGGTGGAGGTCACCCAAACAAGATCTCAAAGGGAGTAAATCCTTTTACATAAGGAGTACATCTGGCTTTTTTTTAGAAGAAGCACTTCATTACAGTTTTAACATATTCAACAACAGTTTCCAGAGCAAAGATACATCTCTTTTAAAAGTAGCTATAAAATTTTTAGGTTCGCTGTTGAATTAATACAGTTACACAATACTGAACTCAGTATAAGCCCTGTAAAGGGCAAAAGGAAGAGGACTTATTACTCTTCCTTACTTACCAGTTACCATCAGTCTCTGCTATTAACTTAGTCAAAGTTTCCTTAATAGTTCTAGTCATCCTTTCCATCTGTTCTGAACTCTGGGGCTGATATACACAATGTAGTTTCCAATCTATCTGGAGGACAGAAGCTAAGGTTTTAGATACACAGGCTATGAAAGCCAGGCCATTGTCAGATCCCAGACCAATAGGGATGCCAAATTGAGGTACAATCTCATTTAGTAGCTTCTAGGAGAGCAAGGATTTTTTTTATTTTTTTATTTTTGAAGAGGTAACCCAATTTGCCCATGGGGAATCAGGACACAGACCACTCTGGCTTCTTCCATGCTGAACAGGGATGTAGAGAGTGGCAATTGGGGTACCCCTTCAGTGGGCCTATTTAAAAGACTCTCAAATTGAGACATGAAGGAGAAATAAAGGCAAGAATAGTTAACATTACAAGTTCTAGACAGGGAACCAGAAAAAGTCAGAACAAGGCAAACTTTAAACACTTAAAGTCCATTGGAATTTTCTGATGAGGGCTTTCAAAAGCATCCATCTATTGGGTTTTTTTTTCATTTTTCTTTGGGCCGCCAAGACTGGACTCGAGAGCGATGAACTTAGGATTTGTTTTCAGGTACTCTGATAGCTGTTGGAGTGGCTAGAATCAGTAGATAGGAAGTAAAATAAACGTAGTCATCATTTTCTAAATAACATTTTACCTGGACTTAAGTCTGGAAAATACAATCCTTTGGACTCTTAAAGAAATATACTTATTATTTTAATTTTTGGTTATACTTTTCTTTTGAGTGTTTAAGACTGTATAGTTGACCCAAATAAACCATTTTACTTTTACTTTAAGGTTGTTTGAGGATCTGGTCCTCAGGGGTCACGTGGGCTTGGTGGGGTGCCCCTGGCTCCTTAGGCTTTCTTTTACCAGTTCCATCTACATGAAGATAAGTCAAGAGGTCCTGCTCGACCTGGGCTTTGCTTGGAAGCATGGAGGAAATGCTTCCTCTGTGCCGACCCTCCTCTTTGCAGACTGGACACTGGTTTGAGTCTCTCTGGTGGGGTCTCCATGACCTCCTTGAACAAGAGGACAGGTGACTCATCACAGTTACAGACATATCAAGAGATTCCCATAGTCCCTTGGGACACTGTTGACCTTCCAGGGCAAGGAACAAAACTGTCTCTTAAGTCCCTTTGTCCAGATCAGTATGGACCTCTAAGTATGGTTATTAACCATCAAAGAAAGTCAGTTGCAAAAGCCTGGTACCTTTAATTACTGTGTAATATATAGATAAAGTTAGAACAAAACCCAAACGTTCTCAATAAACATTGACTGGAGGAGATTTACCATCACAGGTTAACTCGGCACAGCCCAGGAAAGGGACCTTAAAACAAGAATTTCTTAAGTCTGTCTCAAATGAAGGCTGTTCTATTACAAACAGAAGCAGTCTCCTTTGAGTTTTCTACTATGGTTAGACATAATGTCATGACAAACCAGTTTTAAAACCAAGACTGATTTTTCTTGTTCCAAGGGAGAAAAGCACAGAGTCATAGGATGGCCTACTTTTAATGGTTAAAGATAAACTACATGACATCCAGTTAAATTTGAATTTCAAATGAATAATAAATACTATCGTCAGACATAATGTCATGACAAACCAGTTTTAAAACCAAGACTGATTTTTCTTGTTCCAAGGGAGAAAAGCACAGAGTCATAGGATGGACTACTTTTAATGGTTAAAGATAAACTACATGACATCCAGTTAAATTTGAATTTCAAATGAATAATAAACCCTTTTTGGTACAGGTATGCCCCATGTGGTATGTGGGATATCGTCAGACATAATGTCATGACAAACCAGTTTTAAAACCAAGACTGATTTTTCTTGTTCCAAGGGAGAAAAGCACAGAGTCATAGGATGGACTACTTTTAATGGTTAAAGATAAACTACATGACATCCAGTTAAATTTGAATTTCAAATGAATAATAAACCCTTTTTGGTACAGGTATGCCCCATGTGGTATGTGGGACAAGTACTTGGGACACCTGCTAAATGTGGCATTTCTACCTATTTGTTATCCATTCTGCAAAAACATAACTGTGTGAAAGGACAGAAACGGACTTGCCCTCTCTCCGCCTTCCCTTACAACAGTGTATGCTATGCTATAATTTTGGATCTACAGACTGAACATTATTGGATGTTTAAAGTTACATTTTAATTTATTTATTGTGTGTGTGCGTGTCAGAGGACAACTTGCAGGAATCAGTTCTCTCCTTCTACCATATGGGTCCTGGGAATCAAACTCAGGTCGTCAGGCTTAGTAGCAAGTACATTTACCTAGTGAGCCATCTTGCCACTCTTGTTGGGTATTTTTAAGAATGGAAAACACCTTATTTTACCACATAATATATTCACAGTCATCAACATTTTCTTAATGAAAAGACCGTTAAACATCAAGAACTAAAAATCAAATTATGAGTTGTATTTATTTACTTATTTGGATTTTTCTGTTTGTTTTTGTTTTGAGACAGGGACTCACTATTTGTTTTTGGCTGGCCTGGAACTTGCTATGTAGACCAGGATGGTCGCAAACTCACCTGCCTCTGCTTCCCAAGTGCTGAGATTAAAAGCATGTGCTACCACTCCCAGTTTCGTTTTTTAAGACAGGGTCTTAGCAGCCCAGGCTGGCTTTGCACTTGCTATGTAGCTTAGGATGGCTTTGAACTTCTTCTCATCTTCGGCCTCCAATGCCGAAGTGCTATGATTACTGGCATGAGCCACCATACCGTGCTGGATTTTATATTTAGTAATAAAAACTTTAGTTTTTAAAATGTATTCATCATACTGTCCTTCGGGTTATTCTAAAAGCAACCAGATCAAGGTTCAGTCCAGACTGGGTCTGCTAGCGGACTGGTATTCAGAGCTTTAGTTGTGTTGTTCAGTAGAATGGCTTGCATGACTTCCTGTTTTTGCTTCAGTTGCTGGGAAGCTCAGAGTTAAAATGGAACTCAGCTGTTACAACTAATCGTTCCTCTGCTTCCCTCCAGGCTTTTAAACATTCTTATTTAATAAATGAATTTTCACTGTTACCTTAAGCAACTTTCTGAAGTATAGATTTTTTTTGTTTGTTTTGTTTTTATTTTTGTGTTTTGAGACAGGGTCTCCCTGCAGCCCCTTCTAGCCTGGAACTCTCTGTAGACCAAGCTGGCCTTGAACCGCCCACCCCCATCTGCCTCTGTCTCCCAGGTCCTGTGATTAAAGGTGTGTGCCACATGCTAAGCTAGTTTTTTAAAGCTAGGCTTGGTGGCTCATGTCTGTAATCCCAGCACTCAGGAGATTGAGGTAAGAAATTTGCCTTGAGTTTGACACCACCTGGGCTACATAACAAGATGCCATTTCAACAGCTCCTCACAGCTAAATAAGAGTGAATATAGCAAGGCCTCAAAAAAAAAAAAAAAAAAAAAAAAAAAAAAAAAAAACCAGAAAAAGTCATGTAATTTATAAATGGGCAAATAAATTGAGCAGACATTACAAAAGAAATACAAATGGCCATCAAAGAACAATGCTGTTGCTAAGAATATTGAGTGGGATCTGATTAGTTTGCTTTTTGAAGACAATTTTTAGACTGAATGCTTATTTCATTTCCCTATTCTCAGAATTTTAGGATGTTAGAGCTAGAAAGAAAACCACATCATTTAGTCCAATTCCAGACTTTCCAAATTGGGATCTCTAAGAATTTACAGGAATTTGGGGATCCAAGATTAGGATCCACTGACCCGCTGTTCTCTGACTTGTATCAAAGGACACTGTATTATTTTATAGGTGCGTCAGCTGAGGCCAGAAGAATGAAACAACTGTCATGTGAATTGATGACAGGCACGAGTGAGGTATGTAGCACTCAGTTTTAACAAATTAACTGACTGTAGGGGGACAGGAAGACAAGACAGGTGTTCAGTAATTAGTAGCTATTCACACTATGTAGCAGGAAATGGGTGCTAGGTGTAGAGAAACTGAAGATCTAAGACTTACCTCAAATTCTAGCAACATCCCTCCTCCATCTGTTCTGAGATTTCACAGTTCACTAAGCAACTTCACTCATTATTTTGTTTCACCTTTAACAATAAAGAGATGGAACAAGGTGCTATTGTTTTCTGTCTTTGCAGATAAGAAAATGAAGGCACAGACACACAGAAAGACCACATGGATATGGAAAAAAGAAAAAGGGAAAGAAAAAGCAAAACAAAGGCACATGGCTGCTTTCAGGAATAGAACTGAGATTTGAACACTTTATTAAGCCTCACTTAAATCCCATAGACAGATCAACGTCATCTAAGAAATAATTTGTTTCAAGTCACACAATTTCTATGATGATTGTAAGAAAATTAAAACAGTGCACAAAAATATAGCTTCAAATGTTGAAACGGGTATCCCATCCTACCTAACTCCTCAACAGCTTGGTGAGATTTTTGTTTTCCCTATAAATGAATTTCTTTTCTTTTCTCCCCCCTCCCTCCTCATCTCCTGTCAAAGGACACACACATTGCTGTACCTCTTTTTCTTTAATGCCTGGCCATTTTCCCAACTCCTTATTCAGAGATTTATTTACCTCTTTGTAATGAGTTATGTTTGAAAACAGAATCATAGCAACCTTCACAGATACAGTCACAGATGATAGAAGAATACTATATTCAACACTGAGGACAGGAAAGAGTGCTGGTGATCAGAAATAGGGTCAACTAGCTATGAAAGTGTTTAATAAAAGCAAGTGCTTTGGCATTAGAATAACAAGCTGAATACGGCCTTGAGAAAATTATGGGCCAGTGCTGGTTCAGTTTTCTCATCTATAAAATGAGAACAAGAATAGTGTGTGTTCTAGATGGCTATAATGGGGCAGGTCTGTAATCCCAGCAACTAGGAGGTGAAGTCAGAGAAATCAGGAGTTCAAGGTCATCCTTGACTCTGGGATACAAGAGACTTTATTTTAAAAATAGAAGTCTATGCCAGGTACTCGCCTTTAATCCCAGTACTTGGGAGGCAGAGGCAGGTGGATCTCTGTGAGTTCGAGGCCAGCCTGGTCTACATAGTGAGTTCCAGTCCAGCTGGGGCTACAGGGAGACTTTGTCTCAAAAAAAGAAGACTAAAAAGAAAAAAAAATTAAAAGTCTATGTTTCCTAAATTGTAGCGTTACTGGCAGAGGTTCGGAGGTTTGAGGATGGTGACCATCTAGAGATCAAGTTTGTTTTTCTCAACCAATTGTAAAAAGGCAAGAAAAATCTCAGACCAGCAGAGACCAAGAAGCAAACAAACTTATACTGAAAGATAAAATGGGCTGAAGAGATGGCTCATCAGTTAAGAGCACTATTGCTTTTCCAGAAGACCTGGGTTCAGTTCTCAGCACCCACCCAGTACTTCAGTTACAAGGGATCTGGTATCTTTTTCTAGCCTCTGCAGGCACCAGGCAGGCACTGATATAGAGCCTGATGGAATATTCAAGGAAAATAAGGATTTAATCTTTCTCTTTCTTTCTCTGTCTCTATCAGCAAAGTTCAGCTGACAAGTCTGTGGTTAGAATGCTGACACAGCTAGTTAGAATCACTTGACTGTGTCCTGAAACTTCTTCTGTTCTGTTTGTCTCAGACAGGGCCTTTTCCCTCAAGAACTAGACAAACTGCTTGCTTTTTATAACTTTTTACTGTACCAATATGTAATTTGCCTATGTTGTGCTCCATTACCCAAGATATAAAATGTAAGGACTTAGTCTCTTTGGGGGGGGTTCCCAGATTTTGAGGCTTGAGCCTGCTGGACCAGGCTGCAGCTTAAATAAAATGCCTGCTTCCTGTATACTTCAGTGTCCTCCTGGATCTTTCCCAATACAGGTGCACTTACATACAAAACACTCATACACATAGAATAAAAATAAAATCTTTTTAAAAAGAAAAAGAGTCACATCCATACACATAATCACACATACATACACACACTCAAACAGAAAGATAAATCTCTCCAAAGGTGGAGAGGGGAATTCAGAAATTGAGAATCCAGCAACTATCCCATCCCCCAACCAGGACCTGCATTTTAAGGGTTTCAGTGATTTCCTGTGTGCTAATTTTGGACTGGTCAACTTAAAGGAGCAAGAAACGGCTGATAGGTTTTATGCCTCCAGGTTTTATGCCTTCAAATGAAGTGTCCAAGTCTGACCTCCGTCTTTTCTGAACTAGTTTGGACTAGATGTCAGGAAAGACAACTCACCAGGTCTTTGTCGCAGTCAAAAGAGAAGACCAAAGATGCCGCCCTCCCTTTTTTTTCTTTTTTTGAGGCAGGGTCTTCCTATAACCCCAGCTGGCCTGGAACTTGCTAGGTAGACCAGACTGACCTCAATCTCACAGAGATCTGCCTGCTTCTACATCCTAGTGCTGGGGTTAAAGGCGTGTGTTACCATGCCTGGCAGGAGTATGCCGTCTTCATTATTCCTCACTGACTCTGTTTGCTTATTAGGCCTGTAGTCCCTTACATAAGGGAATGAGGTTCCTATAAATGCTCATCACATTGACTGATGAGGACTCTGACAAAGATGGCAATGTCGGTTCCACTTTGTTCCAGGAAGATGGCTGGGGCAGCGAATGGAGCTAAAATTCTAAGAATAACAATATAGGAAGGCTGTTCTGGGAAAAACTTTTATGAAGTGCCAAATCAACCTGGCTGTCTTGGGATGTCCACTGGAGACAGCGCTGACAACGAATCCTACTTTGGAAGTCTTAGCAGAAACGGTTGGCGAAACCGAGAACTGCAACTCCCAGGGTGCATCATACCTTTGCCTCGCCCCCGATGTTGCGGCCTCTCCAATTCTTGCCGGGCCTCTTTGTATAAACCACAAATCCCAGAAGGCCTTCACCAAGTGTGTCATCAATATCAGTCTATGAGCGAGAGCTACGGCCGCATTGGCTTCTGGGAAGTGTAGTTCGACGTTGATAGAGTCTTGCAGGCCTCGTGGCGGAAGAAGGCGGGTGAACTGGCAGCACTTGAGTTTCAGATCCCCTCCCTACCTGTCGCTCCAGAAGAGTGAACTGGCTAGGGAAGCTCTGGAGAGGCTGCTAGGGGAGGGATCATCTGCAAAGGTGCCTGGCTTTACAGGTCTCACCAGGTGAGAAAGTGGAGTAGGAGGAAGGCAGAGTCGGTGGAGGCGGATGAGACCAAATGTTGCCTGGAGGAGGGGAAGGGAGAAACCTAGTGGAAATAGTAGGGGCTGAGCGGGGCGGGGCCTCGAGCAGGGCTGGGTGAGTTTCCCTGGAAATGGAGTGCAGCAGAGGTCCCAGCTTACAGAGGGGCGGCTGTGTGGTGAGGTGGCTTTGTGGTTGAACTGATTAGTGGGATTTCTTATCCCATATTCTCACCTACCCGACTAGGATGCACCATCAGCTCACCACGTCTTGACGGGTAGTTTGGGAGGGCCGCGAGCTCTGCCTAGCAAGTTAGGGAGACCACCCTACTTGAGCACAGAAGACTGAGCGTTTGTGCTGGGCCCCCGGGGACGTTCACCAAACGGCTGCTGGATGACTAAAGTGTAACTCCTCTGAAGGGAGATGTTTGGGGGTGTTCTGTCTAAAAAGAGCCCTAGCAAGGAAAGCTTTGAACCCTCCTGACCTTCTCCAAGGCCTGATTGCACTCCTGGAGTAGTCCCTACATAGGATAGTATTTGGAGAAGGCTTAGCATAGTTAGAACCAGTGAGAGAAATTGGTGTCCTGCCCCTGCTTCTAAAATATTGCAAAAGCGGTCCAGCCGATAGGAGAATGCCTAGGGTAAATTAAATCATAGAAAAGTAAAATTTATAGGATGACCTTACTTTGTAATAAATACCCATATCTCCCAAGTTTGAGACAAAAGTGCAGAACTGTGCCATACTCTGAATTAACACTGGATACGTGTGGTGGGTGAAATGACAGTTGAACATCTCCTTTTTTACATCTTTAGCATCAGGATGATGTTCAATGAGCATTACCTGGTTCTCCCCTTATTTTTCCAAAAGAGTCATTTGGAAGTCAGGGTCTGAGGACAGCTCTTCTGGGTTGCATTGGGCCACATGCAGATTGATTTACCAGGAATGTAATGAGGATTGAGTGGAAGTGGGAGAATTTAGTGTGCAGTCTGTAATAGGCTAATGCTTTCCCCCCCTTCTTCCAGGTTGGAAACGGGCTATTTTAGCAAGTGTCACGCCATGGTATGTGGTTGGTTGGTCTATTTCTGTTTAATCCATTATGCTTTTTAGTTTAAAATGTCTCCTTTCTGGCTTTCTGATGAATTTAGGTTGCCTTGCAGAACTTGCTTGGGATCTGAAAACTCACCTTGGCTAGGGGATGGGAGGGAGAAAAATACGCAGCTGAAATACCATTTTAGCTTTGGATTTACTTTGCATCAGGATCGTTATTTTAGCATATGCCTTTTCTATCCCTGTATGTGTGCACTTTCTTTTTAATTGTAAAAGAACCTTTAATGTACCCTTCAGTTGTTGTTTTATGCATTTCCTGGAACAAAAGCTTATTAAAATCAAGCTAGGAGCATGGCAAACTTAAGGTTTATTTCAGTCTTTTTACTTTTCACAGCTTTTTCCCACTTCCCAATTAAAGGGTGACATTCCTGCATAAGTTAAAATGTCTTTGCCACTTACAGAGGAGCAGAGGAAAAAGATTGAAGAGAATCGACAAAAGGCTCTGGCCCGTAGGGCTGAGAAGCTGTTAGCTGAACAGCCTCAGAGCACAGGCTCAGGCTCCACTGTTACCAACCCTTCCTACTCCAAGCCAGGCCCTTCCCAGAATCTCCCAGGGGAGACTTCTGAGCCAGTGGGCCATGGTGTCAATTTCAAGCAACAGAATCTGAATAATTCATCTCACAGAGACCAAAGACCTCACCATTTTCAGCCCAGCACACTACAGCAAGCAAAGGGGATATGGAAGAACCAAGGAGACATGTCTACAGCCTGCCCAAGGCACACCCCAAGTCAAAAGATTCTTCCCGGGCTCGCTCCACCCTTGGCACAAACTCCTCCAGTTGTCTCTAACCAACAGCTTTTGGGTTATAAGTCAGGTCAGGGTCATCCTCAGCCTTCACATAAGATCTCATCGACACCCATTGCTAACACACCCGAGGAGCCTTTGACTAAAGCAAAGAGTTCCCAGGACACAGCCGGTTTCTCTGGACCACCCCTCAGGGATCCTGAGTTAGAGACAGTGAAACCCTCTACCTCAGGGCAGAGCATTTGGGACATCCATTATGGCTCATGGGGAGTCACATCCAGGGCAGAAGGGAGACTCCAACAGAGACTACAGCCCTCACTCCAAAATGCAAACTGTCTAAAGGGAAGATGCATAAGAGAAGGAGACCGGTTCCGGGTAAAGATCGGTTACAACGAAGAGCTCCTTGCTGTGTTTAAGAGTCTGCCCAGCAGAAGTTATGGTAATCGGACTTTTGTTTGTAGAATTTTTCCACCTATTTTTGGACTCTCTTCTAACAGTTTCTCATAAATATTAAGAGAGCACATTGGCACATTTTGTCTGTCTAGTTATTAAAAAATGTTCTATTTTAGCTGGTGTTTCCCTTTGTAATAGACATTGCCACAAGCAACTGCCAAACTTAGAAGCTGCTGCCATAGGGAGAACCGTTGAGTGTTCTCTGAGATGCTGGTTCCTTTGCCAGGTGTTTTATATGTATTGTAGCACTGAAGCCCAAAAACAGTTGTTTGGAATACATAGATGTTTTTTCAATTTTTAAGTGATGGAACTGGCTCAGCACAGTTGAGTACTGTGCTTGGGTTGACATTGATGTAGAGGGCAGAGCTGGAACGAGGCTAGCTTTGCCTTTCCTTAGAGCCTGTGCTCCTCATATTGCTCCCTTACTACACAATAATTCAGAGGATTTGGATCCTAGTCCCAGTTCTGCCTCAGCCCACCTAGGTAAGGCCTATGACCTCTCTGGGCCTGAGTTGTTGTATTTGGTATTTGCCTTCTGTAGAGATTGGTTTGTTTTGTTTTGTTTTTCTTTTTTCTTTCTTTCTTTTTTTTTTTTTTTTTTTTTTTTTTTGTTTCTTTCTTTCCTCTGTAGCCAACTTGCTATGTAAACCAGCTGACCTCAATCTCACAGAGAAATCTGCCTGTCTCTGCCTCCTGAGTGCTGGGATTAAACGCCTGTGCCACCATGCCCAGTTTCTGTAGAGGTTTTCTAAGTTAGTGGGAGCTTGCCAGTCTACGTTGAACATGGCTTCTATCCACTTGTTCAGGAAACAAGCTTTTATAATGTCTAAGTAGAAATTAAGACAAATGTCATCAGTCTTGTTTTATTTCAGATCCTGCTACTAAGATGTGGGACTTCAGCATGACCGACTACAGGGCCTTGAGTAAGTAGACACATTATTAGTTCACTGGCAATGAGAAATTAGCAAGAGCTAGCACTTAATGACCCTGCCTGTGTGCTGGGCTATTCTTACCCTCTAAATTATGTTTTTTCTTTTCTAGTCTTTTCTCCTCCTTCCTAACTTACTTCTTGCTTTCTTTTTTCTTTCTTTTTTTCTCTTTCATCATGGATTTATTTTGAGATAGTGTCTCACTGTATAGCCCCTAACTCTGTAGTCCTAGCTGAGCTAGAACTTGCTGTGTAGACCAGTCTGGCCTTGAACTCACATAGATTCCTTGCCTCTGCCTCTGGAAATAAAGATGTGCACCACCACGTTAGAGCCACACAGTTAATAAATTATTCCACTGGGATTCAAACCAGGGTGTCTGGGCTATGCCAGATCCAGTGGTGACAGGCAGCTGTGTAATGTCTTGCCCCCAGGGAGATCATTGTTCAACCTATGACACACTGGTCAGTGAGCTCCAAAGTTCAGGGAGGGGTTACTCAGGCAGGTCCATCCTATGGTGTCCAGTCTTCATCAGCCCTGGGTACACTAGTATCTTCTGAGAAGGTTTTATATTGGTGTTTTGTCTCTTTGTCCTGGTGCCTGGAGACTATACCTCTGTCAAATAGACAGCCCCAGTTCTTCTCATTTCGCATTATACTCTCCTTCCCAGCAGTCATGCCTCCGCCTGCTCTCTTCTCATTTCAAAAAGGGAAAAGATGAAGATGCATGCTGAGATCACTTCTCTAAGGCTTTGAGACATGTAGAATTCTCTGGGTCAATCAGTACAGTTTCTGGAGGGTGATGGGCCAGTCTCTGTGGAATTTTCTGATTCTGTCTTTGGTCTCTGCTTTGTGAAATGTATGACATTAGGTGGTATCCTGCTCTTTGGTAGCTGCTGGCACATCATTTTCCTAAAACAAACTGGGCCTTAAACAACAGAAATGAGCTTGGTGAGTCTAGAGGAAAGATGCCTGAGGTCAAGTGTGGGTACGCCTGGTTTCTCCTGAGACCTCTGTCTTTGACTTGTTAGTGGTCACTTGTCTGTGTCTTCCCATGGCCTCTAAGTGCTCTCCTCTCTCCCCCCCTCTCTCTCTTTCTCTCTCGCTCTCTCTCTCTTTCCTGAGTCACCTTGGATTAAGGCCTAACCTGATAACCTCATTTAACTTGAAATGAGGTTACTCATGATCATACTCACAGATACTGGGAGTTATAACCACCGAAGGAGGAGGCTCAGTGTCCCGGGTTAAGATTGTAGGTTTGGAGGCTGGAGAAATGGCTTGGCAGTTAAGAGTGCTGGCTGCTCTTGCAGAGGACCCAGATTTGGTTCCTAGCACCTATGTGGCAACTCACAACTGTCTGGAACTCCAGTTCTAGGGAATCCAAAGCCCTCTTCTGGCTTCCACAGGCATTGTATGCCTGGGTACATTTATATAGATGCAGGCAAAACACTTGTACACATAAAAATAAATTTATAAAATAATGTTAAAGATTGCAGGCGTAACACCTGGTATTGCTGCTCCTTTGAAACCAGTGATTTCCACTGGAGCGATTTTCTTTGTTGTGTCGTCTGTCACTCTTATGTTGACCACAGTATTCAGAGATTTAAATGACTTATGCTTTTGGGAATTTGTTTAGGTTTTCTGTATGGTATGATTACTTTTTGTAATGTTCCACTTTTTTTTTTTTTTTTTCTTGAAAAGAGTTTTAGGCACAGAATTCTCGATGTACCTTTTTAGATGATGTTGAGTGAAGTGTTTGGGCCCCTGTATACCTTGAAATTACCTATCGCAATTTGGGATTTATGAATTTGTCTTTCTGTTTTTAATTTCACATAGGTTCACCATTTTTGTGTCATTTCATACTTTTAATTTTATATTAAACCCTTTTTCTAAGTGCTGGGGATTAAACCCAGGGCCTTATGCATACTGTGAACATTACTCTACCACTGACTCATTTACATCCTTGACTCACTTACACTCTTTATCAACATAACATATAATATTGTTTCCACCCATTACTACTTTAAATATATCTACTTTAAATAGATTCTGCTTTTTTTCTTTTCCTTTTTTTTCTTTTCTAGTTCTGAGGATTGAACCCAGGGCTCTAGGGAGCTAGGTTAGCACTCTAGCACTGGGCTACATCCTGAACCCAGATTTTGCTTTTTGAACCCTACCCCACACTCACTACAGAACACACAGAGCTCATTAATGCCCAGAGAGGAAAAACTGTCCCATATTGTTCCAAGTCAGCCACTGTTAGCATTTGGATCATGCTTCTCCAACTCTTGGTCATTAAGTGAAACAAATACTACATTTGTGTATAATTCATATCTTGCCTTTTCCATAAATGTTTTTTAGTCTCCATTATTATTATTATAATGGACCATTGTGACTTTCAAAATATTTTGTATTGTCAAAAATAGTAATTTTTGTACTTTTGTCTTTTCCAAAATTTCTTACTGAAAGGAAAAAATTAATGGTTGCCTAACAGTCTATTGGATGAATATGTCAAAGTTGGTTGAGTCAGTTTCTTGCTGTTTAAATTGCTCCCAGTTTCCTACTTTTATAGCAGTAAGGAACCCCTCTGTGTATACGTTTGATTCCTGGCAGTAGAGTCATGATGATCACCTCTCAGAACTCATGTGTACATAGTCAGTTTTTTCCAAAACATTTTATTCCCAACTAGTAATATAAATGTATGATTGTTTTATATCTTCTGATACTAATTTCTGAAATCTGTTTTAATTTCAAAAATTTAGGGAATAGGAAAAAAAATCTCTCATATATATATATATATGCATACATATGTATGTGTATACACACACACACACACATATCTTCTCCTCTCTTTTTTTTAAGAGACAGGAGCCTTGCTGTGATAACAGGCTTTCAACCACTGGGCTTAATCTGCCCTCTTTTGGCCTTCTGAGCAGCTGGGACTAGAAGGTGCACATCACTGTATCCAGTACATTTGATAATATTAAAATCCCCAAAGCCCCAGTTAAAGGGCTGGGCCCCATTTGCCTCTCAGCCGTGTCTTGCCTTCCTTAGCATACCAGGGCCAGGTGAGGTCATCCAGAGCCATCCATTTTATCACTTCAGCCCTTTTTCTCTTCACAGTGAAAGCAGCCCAGCACATCTCCACAGTCTCCCTGCAGCCATTGGAAGGAGTTGATGAGAGCAGTGGGAGACAGACCAGCCTTCCCTCAGCTCCATCCCTCACCTTTGTCACAGGGAGATGCCTGCTCATCTCCCGGGCCCGCTTTGAGGTAGACATCAGCTATTCAGAGCCACTGATTGAGGTGTTTAAACAGATGGATTCCTGGATTTATGGCAAGTAGATGGTTTTTGTGTGCTTCCTAGTATATATTCTGCATGGGATGTGATCTCAGCAGAGACTGTTTATCTATGTCTTTGAATATTCAAAACCAATTTTCTTGGTAGAGATCTAAGTGTATCTATAGGACAGTGACACTTTAGCAGTTCCAGAGAGTGAACACGTAGTGGAAGTTCTTTCATCTCTAAGCCTTCCCGAAGAGAAGACCCTACAATTTTCCTAGTCACCTTCAGTGTTACCTTGAGAAAAGCATGCACATTTCTGCTTCAGCCATTTAAAACTGTTTCTATTTTAGCCTTAGCAGAACAGAAAAACAGTATTTTCCCTAAAAACAAATGCCTTTCTGTACCCTAAGACAGTGGTTTTCAAACTTGAGCTTGTATAGGAAACACATGGAAGGCTGGTTGCTGATGCTGTAGCTATGGGGTCTGGGGAGAAAGTATTTCTAGTAAGTTCCCTGGTGGTGGTGGTAGTGATGGTGGTAGTCATGGTAGTGTGCCAGTTATGGTGGTGTGGCAATGATGATGGTAATGGTGGTGTTGGTGTGGTGGTGATGGTGGTATTGGTGTGGTGGTGTGGAGGTCGTGGTGTTGGTAGTAGTGGTGGTGATAGTGGTGTGGAGGTGATGGTTGTGGCAGTGGTGATACTGGTGATGGTATTGTAATGATGGTGGTGATGGTGGTGGTGGTGGTGATAGTAGTAACAGTGGTGGTGGTGATGGTGGTGGTTGTGTGGTACTGGTGGTGCTGGCGGGGGCAATATGATAATGGTGGTGGTGGTGATGGTGGTGCTGGTTGTAGTTGTGGTGATAGTAGTGATGGTGGTAGTGCTGATGTTGGTGGTGATGGTGGTGGTGGTAGTGGTAGTGATAGTAGTGATGATGATGGTGATAGTGGTATGGTGGTGCTGGTGGTAGTGATGGTGGTGGTAGTAGTGATAGTGATAGTAGTGATGATGATGGTGATAGTGGTGGTGATGGTGATGATAGTAGTGGTGGTAGTAATGGTGGTGCTGGTAATAGTGGTGATGGCTGCTGCACACCTCAGTCTGAAAACACCGGTAGATATGTGCTCTGTCTACTCACAATCTTTACTAAGAGGTGCTGGGCTGAAGTGGGGCCTAGTTAGTGGTATTTTTAAGTCTGTAAGTGAGTTTAATAACCACTTAGGATTGGAAAACACCAGCCCAAGCAGAATAGAAAACACATTATTTTGTGAGATTCTTTCAAAGCTACCTGGCCAGAATAGGGACACAGTCTGTTTTGGAATCTAGACTCCTGAGTTATGGTTTCATCCTTAGCCCCCATCCATGATATTTTTAAACAGTGATATGATAGCCAGAGGATGGCATGAGTGCCTGCTTTGGCAGGGTCTGGTTTGAGGCAAATGCTGATTAAGTGGAACCTGCAGCCATTGTCCCTTCAGTGGACACTCAGGGCCTCTTTGACCTGGGCCGTCCACACTCATAAACCCTATAGTACCTTTGGTCATTATCCTCATGACTCATGCTTATTGTCTTCTCCCTGAATATTGGTGATGCCTTGAGGCCCTCTCTTAATTTCTGTATCCTGGTACCCATCTCAGACAGCCACATTCATCATGGGAGCTTGCTGGGGGGTTATGAAGAAAGACAGCAAAGGAGTGGGTATGCTGATGTAGCAGGAGGCAGCAGACCCCTTTGCTTATCTCTCTTCTCATTCCAGATGTCAAGACCAGGAAGTGGAACTTTCTCTTGGAAGAGTACAACAAGCTAAGTGAGAAGCCCACCTTTCTGTTTTTTTGTGGTTAAGAAGCTTTGATATTATGCATTAGTTTTAGTATCTTTGAAGAGAGGGTCCTTCACGTTTGCTGTGGTTACACTGGTAATTTCAGATGCTCCAGGACAGAGTAAAAGTGAGATGTGTTCATGCAGTCTTGTCCAGGCCTGCTGGCACCAGCAGTTTTGTGACCATTTGAATGCAGGACCCTTCATCTGTAAGGGTGAGGTAGGTGCTGTTGAAATTCCCTGGGAAACCTTCCTGCTGTCATAGACAGTTGAAGTGAGGGATGTGGACTTAGTAGGTGCTGTTGAAATTCCCTGGCCTGGGAAACCTTCCTGCTGTCATAGACAGTTGAAGTGAGGGATGTGGACTTTAGGAATCAGAGGAGTGCTGGGGTCGTTTAGCTAGAATGGAAGCTGCTCTAGATGACCTGTAAAACCTCTCAGTTCACCTCAAAACCAGATGGCCAGGAAGGTGGGAAAGTGATCGAGGGGATGTGTGCATAGGTGTCATGACCACAAGAGGGAGAAGACAGTTTGGCTTATCGTGTTTCTTTTGGGTGCTCTACTTTGATGGGCTATAGATTCTACTTTGCCTGAGAAAGGCAATTGTTATAATTCAGCCTGTTCTGGGTTGCCAGTCTCAGCCTTCTTTAGACTCTGCTGATATGTGCTGTTTTCCTACTGCCTCCTAACTTACTGGACCTCCCAGGTAGCGGGAAGAGCTGTGTGTGGGTGTCAGTCACATCAGTGACCTGGCCCAGCCTTGGGAGAAGGGAGCCACTAGCCACTTGCCCATCAGGCTCAGACTTTAAGGAGCAGGGCAGAACTGGGTTCCTTTCTGTGTCTCCTGCTTATATGACACTGTAGATTTCAGGTAGATGATTCAATAATTTATGTTCCATTTATTTTTGTTAAAAAGGAGATCTTTGGGCCGGAGATGTAGTTCATTTGTGCTTCCCTGATAATGAGGTCCTGGGTTTGATCCCTAGCAGCACATAAAATGATATGTGCCTGTTAACCCAGCACTCAGCAGGAGGAAGTAGGAATATGAGATGTTCAGGGTCACCCTTGGCCACATATCGAATCTGAGGCCAGCTAAGGAAACATAAGATCCTATTTTAAAAAAATTGGAAATTAAAAAAATTCCTGTCTACCTTCCTGACATCAGAATTAAATATAAAGGAAGAGCTTTTTTTTTCTTTCCTTTTTTCTTTTTGAGACAGGATCTCTCCCTGTAGCGCTAGCCGGAACTCACAGTGTAGACCAGACAGGGTGGCCTTGAGTGCACAGAGATAGCTTGCCTCTGCTTCTTGAGTGCTGGAATTAAAGGTGTGTGCCACCAGGCCCAGAAGGAAGTTTTCTTTGTTCTTTGAGGAACGTCTTGTGGTAAACTGCAAGATTAAGTCTAAATACGAGGTGGTGCCATTTAGTATCTGTGAAAGCCGAAGCAAAAACAATGGCCAGTGTCTATCTAAGCTCTCTGGCCTCTGTCTGGGGCTTGTGATTCAGAGGAACTATTTGGCCAAAGCTAAATTTTTGATGAGAAATAAGAATTAGTTCTTTCCTCTCTCCTCACTGTCTTTCAACCAAGAAAGACATAAAAATGTTGGCAGTGGAGAGCCTTGACTTTTATGGAATGAGCATAGTGCTGGAGAACAGTGAGTCATGACTTGTAGCATTACACAGTGGTTTCTGATTTTTTGTGGACTGTAGACCTTAAAGTATTTAATGAACCCATGAGGTCTTCACCCAGAAATATACACATAATGTGCATACTTCTGAGTTTGTATCTGACATTAGCAATTCCCTGGGTCTGAGTTAGGAATTCTAGAGTTGGAATTTTTATGTGCTTTCTCCTCGTTATACTGTCTGAATAAGGAAACCATTGCTCTCCTTACTGAGATCATTTCAGGGCCACAGTGATGTCAGTGGTTTCAGAAATGAGATTTAAAAATTGCCACTGCGTTTGTAACCTGACGCATTATGAAATTCTGAAACCAGCACTGCTCTGAGAAGCCAGGGAGGGAAGGTACTGCCGAAGACAGCCTGGTTCCCATCTTAGCCCTGATTCCATTAGTGCTGCAGACCTAGGGAATTGGTACCTTTCCCCTCACCCTGAGGTCTCCTTCCTCATGTGTGAAATTAGATTGTTGACCCCAGGCTAGTGAGCTCATGCATATGAAACTAATTAAATGGCATCGAGGCCTGAGTGTGTCAGCAACAACACGATGACAGTGATTTCCTCCAGTGGAAGTGACTCTCAGAGCTCTCTGCAAGTGTCTTGAGTCCTTCTGCCCACAGTGAAATTGGCATGAGGCCTTTTGTTTTTCCCCGGCTGTCACAGTCCAGAAGGGTTCTCGGTGATCCTGTCTTGTCAGCTGCTGTTTGAAAACACTAGCATCTCTCAGCTGTGTGACTAGAGCATTCTGCCAAAGAGCTTTCTGCAGAAATGACTTCTAGATGACTCATGAAGCCAGACAGCACATGCCTGTCATCCCCAGCACCAGGGAAAAGGACAATAGACAGTTGATAAGGAATAGTAGCATTCTCAGACACACTCAGCAGGTTGAACTTGCAGTGTAGGTTTTTGGAGACAGTAACCGATAGGAGATGGTGGATGCTGGGCTCTTCTCTCAAATGGCTGAAAAAACATGGCACTTACGAAGGACCACTTTCCCGTCAGCCGGTTCATCAGCCGTTAGCCTTCCCCAGGTGTGGGAGTTCTGAAGATCGCTAGGATTAAGATGAAAATGGTTTCTGCAGATACATTGAGTGCTCAGTCTCTCGAAGGATGTAGAAATCAGCACATTCAGATTTAAGTTAGAGGCATAAAGTGGATTTCTATAGCAATACAGTGCAGCCTACTTCACATTAAAGCCATCAGCCTTATCATTTCCTATCATGGTTGATTCTGTTCATGGAAGTGTTCCAGAAATGACTGGTAATTACATATGTAAAATATACTTAAATGTATTTAAATTTTTATTATAGTGTGTGTGTGTGTGTATATGTGTATGATGACATGTGTTGTCAGAGTCAGTTCTCTCCTACTGTGTGGATTCCAGGACTCAAGTGTAGCTGTCAAGCTTGGTGGCAAGTACCTTTACCTGATGAGCCATCTCGTTGGCCCCCCTGAAACATATTTAATGAAGGACAAAAATTAGATTTGCCAGTTATGGTGACACATGCAGATAGGGTATACTAAAGAGGAGGAGGCAGGAGGATCATGAGTTCAAGGTCAGCCAGAGCCCTTTAATCTGGGTGTGGTGATGCTTTTATTTAGTCATAGCACTTGGGAGGTAGCAGCAGGTAGATCTTTGAGATTCAGGCCAGCCTGGTCTACATAGTAAGTTCCAGGGCAGCTGGGGCTACAGGGAGACTCAGTTTCAACCAAAAAAAAAAAAAAAAGAAAAATTAAAAAAAGGATTTAAATATATTGAAAATACAAAACTACTAAAGATGGCACTGGATGGCTCAGCTCTCCAGGTCACATCTGTGCTAGCCCTGGTAATCAGCTGGTGGTTACAGCAGAGGACTTTTGAAATGCCCATGAGGTATTAAGAAACTAGCTGGGGCCACCTTTAATCCCAGCATTCAGGAGGCAGAAGCAGGCAGACTTCTGTTAGATTGAGGCCAGCCTGGTCTACATAGTGAGTTCTCGGCCAGCTGGGGCTACAGGGAGATGTCTCAAAAAGACCATTCAACAAACAAACACACACAAACAAATAAACCCCAGCTGATCATGCTTGCCTATACGGGAAAGAGGACTGACAACCTTGGAACTCCGAGGACTAATGATAAAGGGAGCATGTTGGGCGCTTGGCCCTGGGACAGCAGCCCTGGTCAGTACTGTAATGCCAATTCCACTACCAGAATCTCTAGGTCTGTCATCTCTAACTTCTAAATCTCTGGTTTACTCATCTTGATTCTACACTGAATGAAGGTGTGAGGGTTATTTTTTTCTTAATGTTAAAATCAGATTGGGCTAAGTTCTTTCAATTTAGGGCAATTAATTTGCTTTGTATGGACTCTGTCTTTTGATCTTCTTTGTATCCGACACTACGGTCCTCTCAGTCAGGCTTGGGAAGCCATAGTGGCTTCTCTTTAAAGAGCACAGTCTTTCTGCCTACTGACAGAAGGTGACTTAGAAGGTGACTTAGCTGCTTCCCCAAGCATTGAAGCCATCAGAACGAAACATAATTAGAAACAAAACTAGATTCACTCTATTGAAGACTTACTTTTCTTAGGATCTTTCTGGGCTTTTTTTTTTTTTTTTTTTTAATAAATAATTTATTGAGAATTTCATACATGCATAAAAGGTGTTTTGATCAAATCCATGCCCACTCCCTTCCTTCCATCTCCTCCCATATCTCCCCATCACTTTTTCCTGATAACTTTATGTAGTCTTTGTTCTTCTTTGCTTTATTTATTTATTTTTATGGGGGCTTTTGGCTACTCTTAATATGCCCCCCTCTGAAAGGTTAACTGTAAAATATTTTAAGGATTAGATACAAGCTCCCAAACACTTTTGACATTTTTGGCCTTTGGAACAGAAAGATGGCTCAGCTGTTAAGAACACTGGACGTTCATGCAAAAGACCTGGGTTTCATTCTCAGCACCTACATGGCTAACAACCCCCCATCTTTACTCCAGTTCAGGGGATCCAATGCCCCCTTCTGGCCTCCATGTGCATTGCATGCATGTTGTGGTGCTCTTACATGCAGACAAAATCCATACACATAAAATAAAATGAAAATAGCTCTTGGGGTAAGTCTATAGCGCAGCTCAGATCTGAAGGAGAAGTAAAAGCAAGAGTTAATTAGCATTACAAGTTCTAGACAGGGATCTAGAAAAAAGTCAGAACAGGGCAATTTTCAAATGTTCGTAAGAGAGTCCACTGGAATTTCTTGACAAGGGCTTCCAAAAGCATCCCTCTATTGGGTTCCTCCTCATTTTTCTTTTGTCTTCCAAGGCTGGACTCTAAGAGTGAGGGATTCAGGATTTGCTTTCAGGTATTTTGATAGCTGTTGGAGTAGTTGGATTCAGTGTCAGTTCCCTCTCAAAGGCTTCTAGATAGGGGAAAAGACAAATTTATCCATCATTTTAGAACAGTAGCCTCCCTTAGCTACAGGTGGGCACTACAGTATTGGAGACCAGGATTTGAAGCCTTACATCTGAGCAGCACTTCTGGTTAGGAACAAAATCATCAATGAGAAATAATTGTCTAAATAACTTTTTATATAGACTTAAGCCTAATGTCTGGGACGTGAACGCTTAAAGAAATAAACTGATGACTTTACTCTTTGGATATACTTTCCTTTTGGGTTTTTAAGACCATACAGTTGGCCCAAATAAATCAATTTGTTTTTACTCTTCAGGCCCTTGGAGGATCTGTTCCTAAGGGGTCATGCGGCTGCTCCTCCATTTGCCCTGGGCGCTAGTGCTGTGGTGCTGTTTCCAGGCGCCACTCCTCCACTTGTAGGGGTGCTGCCTGCAGCCGCTCTCCATTCACCCGGTGCTGCCTCTGATCGCACGAGCACCTCCTGTGATTGCACTGGTGCCAACTCCTCCGATCGCTCAGGCGCCGCCTGCAGCTGCTCTCCGTTCACGCGGTGCTGACTCCCATCGCACAGGCGCCACAAGCTGTGGCCGCTCTTCTGCTCAATCGGCGCTGAGGCCCCTCATGTGGCAGCTGTCTCTGATCATAGCTGCTTCTGCCTGGTCCCCGACCCCAGGGCTGGTGAGGAGACTGTATCAGTGGAGCCGCATTCAGACACAGGAGACCCGGTTCGGTGACGCAGCTCCACAAGTCTTGGGTAAAAAAAACAAATATTCTCAGATAATCCTTGACTAGATACATATTTTGTCCCTTAAACTAGTTGACTAAACTAGAAATTTTAAGATTATGTGTATATTATTTTTGTTTCATCCTTTTATATATCATAACAAACCTAAACAGACCTTCATCACTTAGGCTTTCTCATTTTTTTCTATTTTAGAAAATATCTCCATTCCCATATCCTTTTAACATCATTTACATTCTCATTTTCTTTTTTTAAAAAAATAATTATGAGACATAATAGCATTAACAAATAAGTTTTCTATCTGTTATTAGACTTCTTTTCCTGGGGATGCTAAGCAATGCTTATTCCCTTTCAAGGCTCTAGTGTTGCCAGTGTTTGATTAAAGCTTTACTGGGGAACCAATGAATTTATTGAGCTTACCGAGATAACTGAGGGGTTGCTGAGGTGTATGTATGACCTGAGGGTATGCACACTGGAAAGCCTTTACCCAGCATGGGTCATGCCTTCTCTTCCCGGCCTTCCCCAGATTGTATACTTTAGCCCTCCCCAGATCCAGGAAGCCATGTGTGATTAGGGCCAAATGACATACAGTTGGCTGAGAAGAGTGGTGCTCTGGTTCACATGCCTCTGTTTTTGCTTTCCAGTTGGAAAGGTGTGCAGCCTCCAACAGGTTCAGCTGGAGCCTCTGCCCAAGACTCTGACCCTGGCGTTCGCATCTCAGCTGGAGAAGACATCTCCCCATCTCACAGCAGATGTCCCTGAAGCTGACCTTTCTGGAGTGGATGCCAAGCTTGTGTCTAATCTCATGCCCTTCCAGAGAGCTGGAGTTAAGTAGGTTCTCGATCTCCCTCTTGATTTGTCTTGCTCAATGTTTTTCCCAGTACTTCTTGAGAGAAGTGCAATGACAGGTATGAACGTGGTTTCTCATGCAAATACAGGAATTGAAGGAAAGGAAAGAAGAGATCTTGATGGTTTGTCTAGAAATATTTCTTTCTAGAAATAGAACTTTGAGGAAGCAGAGTAACTGGACCCAGAGTCCATGAAGGGCAAAGGAACTCTTGTCAGTAGAACTGAAGACATGAAATGGGTTGGTCTGGAGCCAGTGTTGTGTTCTGGGAAAGCGTGGCTGGGGCTCTGCTGAGATTTTCATCTCTGCGTGCTCTTTGGACACAGCTGCTTTATGTTCCTGTGTTCTGGCCCTGTCCGCCCCCTCTTCCCCTTTTCCCCTCCATCTTCATCTCTCTTAGGTAATACACTCAGCAGAGCTTGCTTTGTCTTTTCAGTCCTTCGTCTCATTTTCACCAATGAGCCTGGTTTATTCCTTTGATCTTTCTGTCTCTGGCACCTTCACTAAAGCTGAGACAGGTTGCCCATCCCCACCCCCAAGCAGCTCTTATTTGCTGTGTTTTGCTTTTTGAGAGCTCCCTGGGCCCACACAGTAAATGCTGGTTTTGCCAGTTCTTCCCATTGTGTGGAGGGAGGTGCCCAGCTAGAGTGTGCGTGGACCATAGCTGTAGCCCTAGAACCAGACCGTGGACAGGAGTTTTCATCTTCCTCTGTCTATGGCTCTGAAGCTGCTGCTGGTGGTCTCTGTGGCCTTTTTTCTTTCTTTCTTTCTCTCTCTCTCTCTCTCTCTCTCTCTCTCTCTCTCTCTTTCCTTTTTGAGACAGGATTTCCCTGTAGCCCCACCTGGCCTGGAAGTCATTATGGAGACCAGGCTGGCCTTGATCTCACAGAGATCTCCTTCCCGAGTGCTGGGATTAAAGGCATGCACCACCATGCCCTGTTTCTGTGGTCTTTCTTTAAAACATAATTGAATCTGGATTTTAATTTTCAGTCTGAAAAGACAGAGGTTTGATATTGAGTAAGGAAGGCTACCAATTCCTTCTTTCCTCCCTCCCTCCTTCCCTCCTTCCTTCCCTCCTTCTCTCCCTCCTTACCTCCCTTTCTCCTCCTTTCCCTTTTACTTTACATCTTGAGACAAGGTCTCATATATTCAGGCTGGCCTTAGCCTTGATCTTTCAACTTCTGATCCTCCTACCTCTCTACCTCCTCAGTGCTGAGATTATAGGTGTTTGCTACCACCCTTGGTTTTATGTGGTGCTGGTCATATTTTACTTTTTTTCATTTGTGGGAGTGTGTGGGGATTGTCAAAGGATAGCTTTTGGGAATTGGTTCTCTCCTTGAACATATGGGTTCTGGGGATGGAGCTCATGTTGTCAGTCTTGGTGACAGACACCTTTAACTCAGAACACCTCCCCCTACTTTATTTTGTAAGAGCTACAGTTGAATGTTGCTGAAAGTTTCTAGGGCAGAATCAAGTATCAACTTCCTCTGATACCTAAATGGACCCATTTGACAGGTGAATGCATTTGCACGAGAGTCACTTGCCAAAAGTCACCCCACTGCTGAGGCCTAATTGGAGCTTACATCTGTGGTTTCGATGCTTGCAATACTTTCTTGCTGTCATACCAAACTCTATCAGATACATTTAGCTGTGTTTCTCTTTTATGGGGCCTTTTCTTTGTTGTCATATTTTGGACACTTTATTCCTTACTTGGATACCTCAAGGCAAAGAAAAGGGAAAGAACATGAAATTTGGGGGTTCATTCTGTGGCTTTCAGAGTGATCAGATGGGTCAAACTCTGTGGAAGGTGGGTAAGTGGCAGAGCTGAGGAGGCCCAGACAAAAGACACTTAAAGGGTATAGCGTTCTCCATGCATCTTGGTTCTTGGGTGCTGCCTGTCTTACCTGGTCACCAATTTTATAAACCAGAATGTGTGGTAAACCCTGAACTTTTTCACACCCACCCTTCCCTTTTTGTCTGTACTGTGGGCTGATCCTAGAGCTGGTTTGGAAGATTTCCCAGAGGCAGGCATGCAGGAGGAGAGCAGATCTGCTCTGGAGCTGGGTAACACCCTGCTGGGCGCCTGTCCTCCTCAGGGGAGGGATGCACTGGCCAAGGTAGACACTGCAGGAGGGCATGTCCTCATTGTGGCTGCTGAGAGAACAAGGAAGTATCAGAACAGGATACCCACTGAACCATGTGCTGCAGGACCTTGGTGTGCTGGCCTTTGTTTTCTGGAGAGCTTCTGCTCAGTTTCCTATCTTGGAAAGCAGTGTTTCGGGAAAGAATAATGGCAGCTGAGAATTCTTGTATAGACAAGCTGCTGATTAGAATGGATTGCTTTCTTTGTTTTTATTATGTAAGAAGAAAGGAAAAAGATCTCTTCTACTGGCTTATTACTAGATTTCTGAGCCAACAATCAGTTTTTCAGCAATTAGATGCATGAGTACTAGGGTTTGGAGTGGGGCACCAGGTGTCTGGTGCTCAGGATTAAGGACCCTTTTAGCTTCTCAGTGAGTCATCAGCAACACGAGCAAATCATTGCACTATTCTGATTATTCCTTCCCCTTTTGTGGGAAAATGGGTCTGATAGAAACACTTGCTCAGTGTTTAGGAGGGTGCCAAGCACCATCTTAAGTGCTTTGTATTATCTTTCACCATCTGTGAGGTAGGTGCTACCTGTTCCATCTTACTTCATTCAGGAGGGTGTGTCAAAGTGCACAGCTGTGAGTGGCAGAATTGTGATTTCAACCCAGACCTGCCTGGCTCCAAAGCAGTGAACTCCACCTGCATCTACAGACCATTAGCAAGATCCATGTGCTTAAGGGCATAAGGTGCCTGGAGGCTGCCAGCTTCTGAACTCTGTGCCGAGGAGGCCTTGCTTGCACCCTGTCCTCCACCTGTCCTCTTTGCCTGGGGTTTCTTTCACTGCTGGCTCCACCCTGCTCTTTATACATACAGTGAGCTCTGATCATTAGAATTTCTTCTTTCTTTTATTATTTATTTATTTTTATTTTATGTGTATGAGTGCACCACATGCATACAGTGCCCATGGAGGCCAGAAGAGGGCGTTCGGTCCCCTTGAACTAGAATTAACAGAAGTTTATTAGCAGCCATGTGGGTGCTGGGAACTGAACTTGGGTCCTCTACAAGAGTCCTCTTTTACCTGCTGAGCCATCTCTCCAGCCCTTTAATTTACCTTAGTTTTAGTTATGTGTGTGTATCTATCTGTATCTGTGTGAGTGTATACCATGTATATGCTGGTGCCTATGGAGACCAGAAGAGGGCATCGGATTCCCTAGAACTGGAGTTACAGGAGGATGTATGCTGCCTGATGTGGGCCCTGGGAACTGAACTCGGGTCCTCTGGAAGAGCAGGAAGTACTCTTTACCTCTGAGCCATCTCTCTAGCCCTAAAATGCCTTATTTCCTTTAAAAAATTTTTATTTTTATTTTTTATTTATATGTGTATTTGTGTCTGTGTGAATGTATGACATGTATGTGTGGGTATATGGAGAAGACAGGAGACTGTATGAGATCCCTAGAGCTGTAGTTATAGGTGGTTGTTAGCCACCACATATGGGTGTTGGGAACTGAATTCAGGTCCTCTTGGAAGAGCAGGGAGCTCTAGCCCCTAGTATGCCTTACTTGTAATGCCACTGACTCTTCTTTCTTTCCGTTTTCCTGGGTGTATTTCTCAAGGAAGTTGTGTCCCTGGACATGGCCCCTAATGCTTCTGTGCTTGGTTCAGCCCAACTCCTCTCACTGAAGCTCTGTTCTTGACTCCCGTGGCCTGTTTTCTCTATATCTCCTTCCCATGTCCCAACCATTCTGCATTTTTGCTATCTGGCTCTCTCTATTCTGCTCCCTAAATGACTCTGCACTCCTTGGTGAGAGAGTCTTTCTCGGAGCAGGGCCCATGCTGGTCAATGCTGCAGTCAGCACAGGGGCCCCCATCAGCTCTGCCTGGTGGCAGCTTACCTGTGATGGACAGGATGGGGGCATGCATTTTGACACTCACTGTGTCCTGTTTGTTTGCAGCTTTGCCATAGCAAAAAGAGGCCGCCTGCTGCTTGCCGATGACATGGGCCTGGGGAAGACCATGCAAGCCATCTGTATAGCGGCCTATTACCGAAAGGAGTGGCCGCTTCTGGTAGTCGTGCCGTCCTCGGTGCGCTTCACCTGGGAGCAGGTTAGTTCACTTTGCACTGGAATCATTGGGAAAGGCTTCTCAGGGTTAGACTAACAAAATAATGTAGAGGCAAGGCTTGGGATCTTTAAAGGTCCTGATTGGTCAAGGGGAAGCAGAGAGATGAGCTGGCCCTTGAGGGCAGGGTATCAGATTATCCCTTCAGGGAATAAAGCCCAGCAGTAAACAGCTTAGGGACCTATTGTCAGTCCTTGAGCAGAGGGACACTGTCAGTACCCCTGTGCCCTTGTGAATTAGACCCTCTATCTGTACCTCGTCTGATTTATGGAATGTATTTACTTCCTTCATCTCCTTGAACTCCATGACATAATGCCTGGTGACACTTTTTTTTTTTGGCCTCTTTTTTGAGATAGGGTCTTCCTGTAGCCCCAGCTGGGCTGGAACTTTCTATGTAGACCAGGCTGGCCTGGAACTCACAGAGATCTACCTGCCTCTGCCTCCCAAGTGCTGAGATTAAAAGTGTGTGCCACCACTCTTCACACATGAGCAAACTGGTTCTTAAGGGGGCCTCCTGCTAAGGAGGTGCAGAGAGGGACTTAGAGGCAATCTCCTGATTCCTTGGCTCCATGTTTTTCACTCCGTAGGATATTGTGCATAGTATGTTCACCGTCCCTCAGGTGACCTAATAGATGGAGGCCCTGATGCGAACAAACACTGAGTAATCCAACCCCTGTAAGCAAGCTCAGTGAAGGAAGGCGTAGCTAATTCCATAGCTCTCTGGCTTTATGCTACTGATGTCAGGCATCAGCTTCTTGATAGCTTAACCTCTTCCAAGGCCTCTGTGAGTCATGATTTAGAGGAAGCAGCTCTTCCTGCTGCTGGGGAACCCAGTGCTCAAACCTACTGCTCTAAGCAGAGAAGGCCAAACTCAAAATATGTTTATCAAAACAATACCTCGTTCTTTTCTGGTTCTTGTGATCTAGATTCTGCCAGTGCCTGTAGGAAGCTGTAATTCAGTATATATCTATGGCTATCAGATGCCCTTAATACTCTTGAAAAGTCCAGCATGAATCAGATGTTTATGAAGAAGACCAAGGCTAGAAAACTCCCGATGTCAGAACAGCAGCTGGGCAAGGCGAGGGACCTCCCATATGCCTGGGTACCCAGGTGGAGGCACCTGGTGGCTTTCCTACAGCTGCAGGTTACCTGGTTTAACTAGTGATAGTAAGACTGCTGGGAAGAGTAGAGGGCTTTGTCGAAACCATAATAGCAGCATAAATGTTTTCTTTATCCCCGGTAACCACAGTTTTCCTTTGGTGTACATGGCTCTGGTGAATTCTTAATACAATTCTTAAAGAATCCCATTCTTCCCCAGAAGAAACTTGCCGTCTGGGTAGAGATCACAGAGACCAAACCCCAGGCGCATGAATGCCTGTTGACAGGAGGGAGAGTCCTGTCAGTGAATAGTGAAGGATGTGGGTGGGGTAGAGGCAGGTAGAAATGACCAGGGTTTTGGCAGATGCCAGAGGATGTGTAAGGAGAGAGACCCAGCTTGTCTGCAGCATGTGTTGGCTGGGGTCATCACTTTGTTTTGTTGTCCCCTATCACCTGTAGGCCTTCCTTCGGTGGCTGCCATCTTTGAACCCAGAGAACATCAATGTGGTGGTGACTGGGAAGGGCTGCCTGACAGCTGGCTTGGTCAACATTGTCAGTTTCGACCTTCTTAGCAAGTTGGAAAAACAGCTGAAAACCCCTTTCAAAGTTGTCATCATTGTAAGTGACTTGGCAGAGTCGTGAAGTACTTTATCTTTTGGAAAGTCTGAGGAGCTTCAAAACTGTGGGATTTGTAACCCCATTGGGGTGTGTGTGGGGGGTGGTATATTGGGTGCAGATAGAAATCATTGCCTTTATTTTTACAGGGAACTGGCCTTTTATTCCTCTCAAGTAGTGGTTCTTACCCCTGGCTGTGCACTAACCTTTCCTGGGGAGCATTTTTAAATGGGTTGGACAAGTCTGTTGCTGTTGAAATATTAAAAGAAAAATCCTAGGATGGCCATGATGACTCTAGGGTATGGGGAGAATAATGCCTTCCTTTCCTGATGGGCTTTCTAGCCCATCCCCCCTGCAGTGGGAGACCAGGGATGGAGGCCAGCACATGTGCATCAGACCATCCTGGGTTCCAGGGAGTACAGCCTCGTCAGCAGGGGCATTTGCCCGCATTGATGAGTGGCTCAGACATACAGTTGAGCAGTTAGTAAATCTCTTCTAGCCAATATAAAGACATACCCCACTTCCTGTTAAAAGAAAAGCCAAGGGGCTAGAGAGATGGCTTAGCATGTATCAGTGTGTGTTGCTCTCACAGAGGACTTGAGTTTGCTACCTAACAACTATGGAGGACAGCTTATAACCACCTATAACTCCAGCTTTAGATGATCCAATACCTCTGGCCTATACCAGGACCTACAGTTGTGTGTTCGTATCCACACACAGACACATACATATATACATAATTAAAAATAATAAAAATAAATCTTAAAAAATAAAACAGCTTTTACTCAAGTTGTTCTTTAAAGACATCATCTCCAGAGCCCTGCTTCCAGATTTAGTAGCACATCTTTCAGTTACTGGCTATTCTCCTTTTTGATCCTCACACATTTCATGAGGAACATCTGGACAAGGTATCCCAGCCAGCTGTCAGTGCAGAATGTGTGATAGAGTTCTCAGATAAAAACATGGCGGAGCTCAGGGCAGGGAAGAAGTCTTGAGTGTGGTGCCTAGGGGATGTTTAGTGTGTTCCAGACAGGAGAACCACACTGTGTTCTTAGTGACATAAACAAGTATACATATTTTATTAAAGCTGTATGGGTGATGAGCCTTTGGAGGAATCATTTTTCCTTTGGCACAAATTCAAGTGTGGCTTTGAAAAGATGTCAGCATTCAAATAAAATGAAATATTAAAAGAAATAATCACCCGGCGTGGCAATGCACTCCTTTGCTCCCAGCACTCAGGAGGCAGAGGCAGGTGGATCTCTGTGAAGATCAAGGCCAGCCTGGTCTACATAGTGAGTTCCAGGCCAGCTGGGGCTACAGCCAGATGCTGTCTCAAACAAAACGAAAGAAAACAAAAAAAGGAAAGATCCCAGGATGCCCCTGATGGCTTCAGTGTGTGGGGAGAATGCCTTCCTTTCCGGACTGTGACCTTGAATTAGGTGTCTCACATACAACCAGTGATCTTCCTAGTGCTCCCTGAGCAGTGCTACCTTTAATCCATCTGAGTTGTCCATGTCATAGCTGACAGTACAGACAGATCTATCCATAGACACAAAGCTAGCGCATTGGAAAACCATTGACTGAAGTTCGGTGGCATTGTTCAGAATTCGTGTATTCTTGCTCCTGGCTCACTCAACCTGCCTTGAGGTTCTGGGCAAGCTGCTTGCCATCTTGTTGGTTTGTCCTTCAATGAGGCAAATGCCTTGCCTTTTTCTGCCTTCAGAAATTCACTGTAGAAAGGAATGAAGTGACTACTCTGGGATGTCATCTTGGTAGACAAGGCTTTGGTCTCAAGCCTTCGCTGGTGGTTTGTTCTGGTAGTGGCGCCTTTTTATCCATTGTTGCAACAGACTCTTCCCTCTCATGCCTGACCCATGTTCTTCAACTTTTCTATGTAAATGCTTTTCTTATGACCTCTGAAGCGCAGGCTTCTGGGGATAAATGCTGGCTTCAAATTTGAGGGGTCACCTCACATTCTGTCTGTTGTGCTTTTTGTTGTTGTTGTTCATTGAGACAGGGTCTTGGTATGTGACTCTGGCTAGCCTGGAACTTGGTATTGTAGCAAGTACCTTTAGGCCTGGCCTGGCTGTTATGCTTTTGTTTTTGTCTTTTTGAGACAGGGTCTCCCTGTAGGCCCAGCTGGCCTGGAACTCACTATGTAGACCAGGCTGGCCTTAATCTCTTAGGGATTCACCTACCTCTGCCTCCCTAGTTTTGGGATTAAAGATGTGCACCACCATGTCTGGCCCACTTGTGCTTTTGAGGCCTTTTTTTATCGTAGATGAAATGGAATGAGGTCAGGAGTTGGGGGAGCTTATAGATTCCTTTCATGGACAGAAGTAGATCTCTGGCAGCCCCTAGTACATGGAGTACTCACTAAGTAACAGGGCTATTCTGAGGACTGCCCTGTTTAGCCCATTGAAGACATAGCAGCTCGATACAGTAGGAACTAGCATTATGTCCACTTTATGGATGAAGAAACTGGCACTGTAGAGAGTTTACTCTAGTGGCTCAGAGTCATATAGCAAGCAATTGGAGTGTGCCAACCTAAAACCCTTCCTTCTGGGTACAAATAATGTAGTCATTACTCATTTTGGCTTTAGAAAATATGACAAATTTTGCTTATATACAGAATGCATAGCTTAAATAATCAAATTCTGTGTTTTGAACATAATTGTCCTTGGAGGACAGGAATCATGTTGTACACTTCTCATATCTCAGTTTCCAGAGTGCTTTGTGCACACCACTGTGGTGATTACTAATTGTCTGATTGGTTGTCAGTGTATTTGAAATCCTCAGTGCTCTGCAAAGCCCAAAGCCACCAGCACCGGGTACATAGTGGGTCTTCAGCACACCTGACTCTAGTGCCACATAGATGTGAGGTGTCTCCTCCTACAAGGCAGCAAGCCACCTCTCAGTGTTTTGTCTACCCATGCAGCCTGTGGGCAGAAGGGACAGGGATTCACT
>NW_008360326.1:2529744-2584597 GCF_000622305.1 Nannospalax galili
AAAATATATATATATATATATATATATATACAGGTGAATATATATGCACATACATACATATATTTGCCTCTGAAGGGGGTTTTTAACAAATATTTCATTATTTTTATTTTATGTGTTTGCATCTATTGCCTGCATGTAAGTGCACCCGTGTCAAGCAATGCCCGCAAAGGTCAGAAGAGGCCGTCAGAGCCCCAGAACTGGAGTTATGGACAGTTGTTAGCTACCATGTGGGTGCTGGGATTTGAACCCAGGTCTTCCGCAAAACAATCAGTGTTCTTAACCATTGTACCATCTTTCCAGCCCCTTTTATGTATTTATTTTTAATTTTATTTATTATTTCAATGACATATTAAGGGAGACATCCTCATGGCAGTTGCCAGACCAGGCTTAAGCATTAGATGGGCTGTCTATGCACCAAGTTCTGGCCCTTGTTCACCCATGTGGCTTTTTCTTTCAGGATGAATCACACTTCCTCAAAAACATTAAGACTGCCCGTTGCCGAGCAGCTGTGCCCATCCTAAAGGTAAGCGTGGCCAAGAAACTTAGAGCCTTGAGAGCCACAGTATTTGCATGCAGGGCATCCTGATTGAATATATGCAGCCTAGACACATGAGCTGTGAGTGAGACTCAGTATTGACTTTGGGCATCTCTTCTTGGGGCTTGCATGCTGGTTTCAGTTTTCTTTCTGACATCCTATTAAAACCCCACTACTCCACATGAAGCCCTGTTGAGGGTCACAGGCTGGGATGGGACTGGACTCCAGAATCTCCCTCTGGCCTTCTGCCTGTACAAAAGAGAGCCTGTAACAGCTTGTCACTAAATAGCTCAGGAGAAACTGCATCGCTCTAGTGGTAAAGTTTTCAAGGTGCTGAGACTCAAAAAAGATAAGTTATCTAAACTTAGAACCAGGTTAGGGCCTGTGTGCCTCAGAAAGAATCTCTATCAAAGCAGTTGTAGCACTTGGGAGGCTGAGGCAGGCGGATCTCTGTGAGCTCAAGGCCAGCCTGGTCTACATAGTGAGTTCCAGGTCAGCTGGGGTTACAGGGCCCTGGTCAGCTGGTCCCTTTTTGCCATTGTCTGAGGCCTGTGGATACTGGAGGGCCAGCCATATACAGTCCTTGCTGTGGGGGTCCCTACCTGTCCCACCCTGAGTGCATGGGCTGGGGTGAGTTCTGGCTTCAGAGTGGGTAGCAGTGGGCATGTGCATCAGGGTCAAGTCTTTCTCTACCTATTATGATGTAGTTTAGGCTCCACATTCCATCTGGTGTTGTCTCCTGGTCTCCACCCCTCACAGAAAGTAAACCCCCCCAAATTCCATCTTTTTTACACTAAAGTTAGGAAGTAGGGGGAGTACCAAAGTAGCATTTTCTCATGACAAGTGAGAAATCTCTTACAGAGACTTCAGAGGAACAGCTGGTTGGCATGGACTGAACAAACCGAAACCCAAGCAGATCCTGAGCTCTATTGAGACATTCCCTGGCACATGAGCGTTTAAAACCATGGCATTTACTGCTTAAAACAACCTTTCGCTTTTGCCAGAATTAAAGAAAACAGACTTGCTAAATGTTGGTAAAGTTTAGCATCTGAAAATTAATTTTCATACCTCTCCACAACACAGTGTCTATAAAAATCAGTGTCTTATTCATTTTAAGTTTTAATTTTTTAAGGAATAACCATCTTTCAAAGCAGGGTTACCTCATAGACTCTAAACCAAAAATAAAAGTCTTAAACTTTACTATATTTATTTGTTGATAGCCATTTATGGCTTTTTTTTTTCTTTTTATGACAGGGTCTCCCTATAGTTCCAGTTGGTCTGGAACTCTCTGTATAGACCAGACTGGCCTCTGTCTCACAGAGATCTGCCTACCTCTGCTTCCTGAGTGCTGGGAGGCATGCACTGCCACGCCTGGCGATAGCCATTTATGAACACACATAAATGGAACATCTTTCCTAGGATGGTGACCCATCTTTTGGGACACTTTAATATGTTTTCCTTAGAAAAATGTTAGTAAGTCTTGATATCTTGGTTCCAATATTATTGTCATAACAAAAATTAAATCTCTATCCATGATACAAAAGAAATTTCACCCTGGGTAGATTATATCTTTAAAGTTCTAATATGAAATCTTCTTAGCAATCACCTTAATTCAGTTGTTGCCTGGGCAGGCACATGGAGCCACATAGTGGGCTCTGAAATGAATCCTTCTGGCCAGACCTTTGGAAGCAGCATACGTACCTTTAGTATCCTAGGTAAGTTTCAGAATGGCATGTTTAAAACAAATCTTTAAACTGATAACTAGTATATATTACTCTGTATTTGTAGAGTGTAGGACTTGAGTGAATATTTAAAAATGGGACCTATGAAGATGGCTTGTTTTTCATGAAGGTTTTGTGAATTCACGTTCTTTTCAGACACTGTCCTCACTTGATGCTCAGTGGAAGGAGTAAAGTGAAGTGTTGTGGGCCATTCTATGCTAGTCTGTTAATGAAACTGATCACTCCTCTGCCTTGAATTTGTGTGTGTGTGTGTGTGTGTGTGTGTGTGTGTTTCTCTCTGTGTGTACCATGTGTCTGCAGGTACCTATGGAGACCAAAAGAAGTGTCAGGTCCCCTGGAATTAGGGTTATAGGCAGTTGTGAGTCCCCCAGTATGGGTGCTGGGAACTCAACCTGGGTCCTCTGCAAAAGCGCCAAGCACTCACAATGCTGAGCCATCTCTCCAGTTTTGTTTTTTTGTTTTTTTTTTTTTTTGAGACTGGGTCTCCCTGTCTGGTCTGGAACTCACTATGTAGACCAGGCTAGCCTTGGTCTCACAGACATCTGCCTGCCTCTGCCTCCTGAGTGTTGGGATTAAAGGTATGTACTACCATGCCAGGCCCTCTGATATATTTTTTACCTAAATCTACAATGCTTACCCTGTATTGTGAGGTTGTACTGCCCATGGTAAGATGTTTAGCAGCATACTTGGCCTATGCTGACTAGATGTCAGTAGCACTTCTAATTGTGACAACTCAGATGGTTACATGTAACTCAGGGTAGCCTCCAACTCACCGTGTAGCCAAGGATAACCTGATGCTCCTGATCCTCCTGCCTCTACCTCTCAAGTGCTGGAATTATAGGCACATACCACCACATCCGACTGCTTTGTTTTTTTGAGACAAGGTTTCTTGTAGCCTGGTTTGGCCTCAAACTTGCTATGTAACTGAGGCTGGCTTTGAACTTCTGATCCTCCTGCCTTTTACCTCCTGAGTTCTAGGATCACAGAAGTTCATCACCATACATATTTTTGGTTTTGTTTTGTTTTGTGTGGTGCTGGGGGTTGAACTATATGTGCTAGACAAGTATTCTACCAACTGAGCTACATCCCCAGCCCAAAACATGGGTTTTGTTAGTGGTAACGGCAGTCAGCATCATAAGAAACTGATGCCATCATCCCCTGGAAAATAAGACTTCTTTCTTCCTCCGTATCACTTTTTGCCTAGGCTTCTAATACCAAGCAAGATGGTTCTATTTTTATACATACAAAATACAAAGGAACAAAGTTAAAATCTCCCCCAAACCTCTGCTAACAGTTTGGCTGTTTTCCTTCCGTGTCAGTTGTAGAGCAAGATCATGATTTTCAATGACCATGGGGCATTCCATGGTGTAAACACATCCTTATAGTTTAACTTCCAGTGTCAGGCGCTTGGTTATTTCTTTCTTTTGCTGTCTAAATAATTCTTAAAATGAATGAACATCATCCATGTATAACTTATCCTTGGAGGACAAATTCCTACAAGCAAAATTATTGCATTGACTTTCATGTTGCCTTCTGGTGGGGGCCCCTGAAGGCCAGTCTGGCCAGGAGCAACCATTTCTAGTTCAGTCCAGTCTGTATTGGGGGCTTTTTCCTCTGTGTGATCACAGCTTTAAAGATTATCTCTTTCTTGAACATCAAGGGGGAATGTTTTTGTTTAGTTGTTTTTCTTTATGTTAATTACTTTGGTTCTTAGGTTAGGATAATAGTAAAAGTAATTTTTTAGAGGGAGAAGGTCTCCAGCATCCCACTAGCTTTTCCTGATAAATCTTTCCCTTTTTCTATGAGTATAATGCTTCTTTTTGTTGTTGCTGTTGGCTTGGGTTTATTTTTGTTTTTATTTTTTTGTCTTTTTGAGACAGGGTCTCCCTGTAGCCCTAGTTATCCTGAAACTCATTTTGTAGACTAGGCTGGCCTTAAACTCATAGTGATCCACCTGCCTCTGCCTCCCGAGTGCTAGGATTAAAGTCGTACACCAGCATGCCCAGCATTGCTGCTGTTTTTGACAGGGTCTCATGTATCTCTGCTGACCAAAGGTGACCTTCAGCTTCTGATGGTCCTGCCTCCTGAGTGCTGGGATTACAGGCATCTGCCACCATGACCAATGCTATAGTGTATTTTATGTCGCCAATAATTGGCTAAATGAGACACTAGCTAAAAATCTCAGGCTTTTATTTGATTCTTCTTTTTTTTCCTCTTTGCTTTTTATTTTATTTTTTTATTAAATGGATGATTAAGTTTATAAAAAGTAGGCTACAGTGAAAATCTGTCCTTCTCCCACCCTTGGGTTCCTCGTCTTCCCATTCCTCAAAGGTAGCCATAGCTACCAGATTTTACATCTATGAGATCACCTAATTCTGAATATGTGTTTCCTTCTTTCCAGAGTACTCTGCAACCATGTTTGTTGTTGTTTTTACCCGCCCCGCCCCCCCTTTGATAGGATATCATGTAGCCTAGACTGGCCTTGAACTCCTGGTTCTCCTGCCTCTCCCTCTAGTACAGGTGTGTACCATCACGCCTAACGCTTTAAAATTTTTTTTCATCTACTTTTTTTGAGACCTGTAGCCCCAGCTGGCCTGGAACTTGCTATGTAGACCAGTCTGGCCTTGAGCTCACAGTGATCCACCTGCCTCTGCCTCCCAAGTGCTAGGACTAAAGGTGTGTACCACCATGCCTGGCACCACACCTAGCTTTATAACCACTGTTTTATACTAACCATTTTCCCCTGGATCATGTATCCTGAAAATCATTCCATGTCATTCCAAATGGCTGCCTCATTCCTACAAATAATATTCTGTTATATAAGTCTATCAAAATATGTATCCTCTGTTCTCTTTGATGGATTTATACCCAAACTGAAGCTTTTACACACAGCATTCTAGTGACCATCTGTTCATAAGACACAGAGGTGAGGTAAAGAAAGTCAGTCCCTTTGCATCTGAGAGAGGTAGTTCTTTGCCCTTCTCAGGCCGGAGGAGAGAAGGATATCCCATGGTAGGTTCTGTTTTCTACCCTGGTATGACGAGGTGATGGAAGTCCTTGTGTCCAGCCATTTGTTTTTATTTCCTCAAGTGCGTTACAGAGCCAGGTTTAAAAAGGAAATTATTGGATTCTAGTTACTTAGGGGGAAATAGACTGTTTTCCAGAGGGGGAAAAAAAAATCCAGCATAGTATTTACTTTTAATATGTATGCTACCTTAATATTACCTATTCACGAGTGGTTTGCATGTCTTAAAGCTCAGAATAGCATAACTTTAATAAGCCATGATTAAACCATTTACTGTATTCTCACTATAGCATCTTGGTATTTTGAATCAATATACCTGTAGTCACGGCCTTCATTCTGTCCTTAACGACGGACTGTGTGTGGCCCCAGAACTGCAGTAACGGAGCGGTGATTCTGGTTTGGCTTGAAAACCCTGTTTATGCAAATTGGCTTAGTAAGATCAGTACTCTTCAGAATTTTTGGTAGGGATTTAGAAAGAAACAATCATATGAAGTATGCAAACCTACCCAGAGACCCAGAAAGGCCACTCACTAGGTGCCCAGGAGGGATAGGTAGCCTTTGGCTGGTACTGTAGGCAGCTCCTGGTCCTTTATTATGCTGCTTGTCTTGGATTGGTCTTGTTTGTCATAGAAGATTAGCGCTTCAGTCTTCCCAGAGGCCCATCTCTGGAGTTTTGAGGCCTACTGAACTTACTTTCATTCTCAGGCCTCCCACTACCTATAGGTAATCACTCTTGTTTCTTCCTAGGGAGTGGTTGTAAACCTTTTGTTTTTGACCTGGGTAATTTGGGTCACTTGCCCCCAAACTATGTTTGCTATTTTTAAAGATTATTGATTCTGAACATTATTTTTGAAGATTTTAGAATGACCTCTGAACTGGTTAAAACAGAATAGCACTAATGTCCTGCTTTATCAGGGTTTTGAGGGTTGGGACACTTGGTGGTATGGATGTGACTTCCTCTTTGATGTTACCTGCCTTCTGCCTGTCTTACTTTCTAGATGGATTGGCATAAATTTAATAGGCTTTATTTCAAGTGCCAGTAGACTAGCACTTGGTATAAAATGAGACTCAGCTTTGGAGAACAAGTCTTTATTCCTTTGGTGAAATATGTTATAGCCTATCAGAATAGCTCAGCAAATACAATCACTGGCTCAGTTGGAAAAAAAGAAGTAACAGAAAGTGATGAAAGTTTTCTGAACTATTTCTTGTATGAACTTACAACAACTTCAGCTCTTTTCTCTATGGTAGAACATTCTCTGGGCTCATACTTTAAAACCTATTGTTTTAAACTGTACTTTAACTCCATTCTGTCCTTAACTAGAGTAGTGATTCTGGTTTAGCTTGAGAATCCTCCATTCTGTCCTTAACTAGAGCAGTGATTCTGGTTTAGCTTGAAAATCCTGTTTATGCAAATCAGCATAGGTTATCTGCTTTGGATAGCTGCACAGGAGTCTTCTTGGTAAATTACATGTGCAAAGAAAACTTGTCTTGCTGTTGACCTATTCTGAAGGGCTTTCCTCCCCTGAAGCTAGGCATGTCTTGGAAGGTCACCTGCTCCCAACAGTGTTTGCTCATGAACTGTATTATTTTTCTAATACCAAACAGAATTTTTTGTTTACACTTTTTATTTATTATGATGATTTTTTTTTTATGTGTATGAGTGTATTGCTTGTACATATGTAAGTTCACCCATGTCGTGTAATGCCTGAGGAGGTCAGAAGAGGGTGTAGGATCCTCTGCAACTAGAGTTAGGATGGTTGTTAGCTGCCATGTGGGTGCTGGGAATCAAACTCAGGTATTCTGCAAGAGCAACCAGTGCTCTTAACTGCTGAGTTATCTCTCCAGCCCCAAACAGAATTTTTTAAAAAATATTTATTACTTTTATTTGTATGAGTATATTGCCTGCATGTATGTGAGTGCACCCATGTCACATAATGCTCAAGAGTTCAGAAGAGGGCGTCAGATTCCCCCTAGAACTGGAGCTACAAATGATTGTTAGCCGCTGTCATGTGGGTGCTGGGAATCAAAACTGGGTCCTCGAAAGAGCAGCCCTTGCTCTTAACCACTGAGCCAACTCTCCAGCCCCCTGGCAATTTTTTTTTTTTTTTTTTACGTTGTTCCACTGTAGTTTTTCTCAGGTTCCACTCTTGCCTTAACCAAGAGAGAGATATTCAACTTAACATTGATTTATGCCATTTTATACATTTAAAAATTTTTCCTCGGTTGGAATTTCTCAGAGATGGTGACAGATCATAGCAGTTACTTGCAGGACACAGATTAAAGGCCTTATAGATGGCAGTGATCACAATACAAACATTTTTTTGGCTGAGCAGGGAGCAGGCGAAATCATTCCATAACAGATGAGATGGTGTTCTGGATGCTTTTCAAAGCCAGCCTTTTTCTTTTTCTGTAATGCTGCCTCTGCTTTTCAACACCCACACACATCCCTTTATCCTGCTAGTCTGGAAAGTGTGTGAGAGAACTGACTTAACTAAATCCTCTGAGTACTTGACAGAAGACCCTGAAGTTAATGTCTGTCCCCTGGTCCGGGAGCTGGTTTAGCCCAGGCTCTATCCCCAGGCACACACAGAGGCATGGGGAACAGGTTCAGGATGGCAGACAGATTTTCTCTTGCTGAGAAAACTCTTTATTTCACTGCTGTCCTTGCAGTAGGCTGAAGCCACATAGAGAGATGCTGCAGACATCATTCAAGAAGCCCATTGTTATTTTAATGAGTCTGCATTAAACCATGTAGGAAATTAGAAGGCCCTAGTAATTGAACTGTGGAAAATTAATAGCTGGAGAAATTCATAGCCCTGCCATCATAATAGAATTAGGTATTGGCAATGGCTGAGAGGGCAAAAGTGCATTTTGAGAATTGTATATATTGTATATTTATGAGAAATCATCTTTCTTCCCACTGATACACCTTTATTTATTTATTTATTTTAGAGGCAACGTCTCCATTTGAAAACCTAATTTCCTCCCCTTGGAGATTTACATCATGCGATTGCCTTGTATTACTGTCATTAACTCAAGGTTACAATGGTTAACAAGCTGTTTCTAGACAGCTGAGCTCCATGGTAGGGTCTCTTCCCAAAGCTGAAGTGAATTTTACTTCTAGTAATTGTGGTGACTTTATGTTCCTTTGCAGTAGGAAGGGTCTCCTCTTGGTCCACTCTCCCCCATCTCACTAAGGGGTGTGGTCTGGGCATGATCTCCTGCCCTCAGGTCAGAGTCAAGGTGGTGAAGAACCGGAGTTCCTCATTGGGTTCAGCCAACTGTTTAATTCCATCTTGCCCACTGCTGAGCAGACTGCTGCAGACCTAGGCTAACCTTAGTCAATGGTTGGGGTCCCACCATTTAAAGGTCTTAGTAAGTTCAAAAGGAGCTTAGTCCTGAAACACAGTGATGCGTTAGTAAAGACTTTTTCCTTAAAAACAAAAACAGAAAAAACTCAAGGACTTGGGAGATGGCTTGGTGGGTAAAATGCCTGCTGGACAAGCTTGAGGACTTATGTTTGGACCCCAGTACCCTATCTGTAACCCCATCACTGGGTGGGAGCAGATCCCTAGCGCTCACAGCCAGCCTAGCCAAATGGATGAGTTTTGGGTGTGGTGAGAGATCCTGTCTCAAAAAAATAAGGTAGAGAGAGACTGAGGAAGACACATGCCATGGTTCTTTGGCTTCCACACACACATATACATATGTACCCACATATACATCACACACACACAAAACAATAAACAAATCAAATGTGGGACATGCTGTCCCTCTCATTTCCTCTTGGTCCTGGCAGGGTCATTCTGTAAAGATAAGTTTAACTTATAGCCAAAAATCCATTCTATAGGAAGTTCAGATTTGTTGCTCTCCCCTGCTTTCTACTCCGGTGCTAGATCCTTTGCATTTATTCCATATTCTCTGCAGTATTAACTAGCTTCTCTCTGAATTTTTCTTAGCATACAATGAACATTTATTGATGACTTACTTTGAGTCAGGTGCTGAGCGCTACAGACAGTAAATAGGAACACAGCCCAGACCTTGATCTGAAGAAGCTTGCAGGCTAGTGAGGGAGACAGAAAAGGGAATTCAGGGTGATGTAGTAAGTGCTATGACAGCAGCTAGAAAGGACTTAGCAGTTGACATCTAACCATTTGCATTGGCAAGGCCATTAGGTTCTTGCAGCATACATGGTCTTTTTCCCTGGTTAGAGTTCCCCTGTTTAGATATCACAGTTCTGGAGTGAGGCGGGTCCTTATCTTCTTCAGTAAAGGTAAGATCTGAGATGTTTAAAGTTGAGAACAGGAGCTGGAGGGATGGCTCAGAGCTTGAGTGTTTGCTGCTCTTCCAGAGGACCCGAGTTCCATGCTCAACACCACATCTTGCAGTTCACAACCACCTGTAATTCTAGCTCCAGGGGATCTGATGCCCTTTTCTGGCCTGAGCAGTCACCTGTTCACATGTGGCGTACACACACACACACACACACACACACACACACACACACACACACACACACACACACATATACATGAAAATTTAAAAAATATGTATTTAAAGTTGATGTCAGCCAACAACGAAAGTGCCCAGTGCAAGGTGAAGCTGCCCCCAAGAATGAGGACTTTTCTGTTCCTAGGACACATCCGGCTCCTGCCTTGCTGGGGCATCTTGGATATTTTGTATAATGGACTTCCTCATAGACACAACAATCCGTGTCCCTTCTTCCTCCCTTATTCAGAGCACCTCTGACTGTTTTGTCTTGTAGATTGCCAAGAGGGTGATCCTGTTGTCGGGCACACCAGCCATGTCCCGGCCTGCAGAGCTTTACACCCAGATCATTGCTGTCAAGCCAACATTCTTCCCTCAGTTTCATGCCTTTGGACTTCGCTACTGTGATGCCAAACGGGTACTTATTTTCTCTTGTCTCCCTGGTCCCCCATTCTTTACCCTGATGTTGACACTTACCTTACTGCCCCTTCTCTTTGGCTATGGTGTGAACCAAGAAACAGACCAGAAAGCTGGACGGAGAGTATTCTCAAAGGCAAGATGAAGTGGGTCCCTCCAAGTTGTAACATTTGTGGCTATTCCAGTGGTTACTCCACAGTTGTGAAGCACCCTGAGTGGTGCAGTCCTGGTCCAGCATACAGTTCCTGTATAAGATAGGGACCTGGGGCTTCAGAAAGAAAGTCTGTGCCAGTCTAAAGTGACCCCAGAAAAGGCAGCAAGGCAAGTTAGAGGGAAGAGCCTGGGCAGACACAAGAAAGCTGTGAGGCAGTGAGGTATCCTGGGAAGAACAGTCTTCTCTGTACAAAAAGGCCACAGAGAGCTTTGGAGCAGAGAGAGTACAGTGAGATCTGGAGCTGCCTTGGGAGGGATTCTCTCTCTGGGAACTTTTGCTGCTAAGTGGTGACTGCTAGGGAACTGTTGTTGCCAACCTCATCTGCGACCCAGTGGCTGTCTGGAGGCATTTGCTAAACTTCCTGTGGATTTGTCCTTTTTTTTTTTTTTTTTTATAGAAGAAACAGCATTGGGCTATTTTCTTTTTCCAACTTTGACCATCTCTTTTTTCAATTTAGTAGAGAGCTATGGGACACCTACCTTGTCTCCAGCATTATGCTAGACCCTCTAAAGTGAGCAAGCCCAGCCACCAACCCTCAGGCCAGTCATATAATCCAGAGCAAGGTGAAGCAGGAGGGGAATAAGCTGCCTAAAATGCAAAGCAGCAGATACCCTGTGCTCCCTGTTCTCCAAGATTGGAAACCAGCTCTCTTTCTAGTAAGATTCTTGGGGAAGGATAGGATTGGATTGATAGTTGATCCATTGATTGCTCTGATAGGATCTAGCCCAAGGCCTTAATATGTTAGACAAATGCTCTGCCACTGAGTTATACCCAAGTCCTGGTTCTTATTTTCGTTTCTAATATCTCTAGTTTTCCCTGTGACAGGGAACAGATATGTGAGATTATAGCTCTATAAGCTACTAATCAAGGGAACTGTGGTTTGAGGAATAGACCAGGAGCTTGGAAAACCTGCTGTGGTTCTAGCCACCTTTGCTCCCCAGGCTCCTTCCCTCCCTCCCATCTAATCATGGTCACTCACAGCAGTACCACAGTGGCCTTTGCTACATTGTACACATTGTAGCTGGTTGCTATAATCCATGCCAAGAAACAACAGTTGCTTAGAATCCCTTAAACCTCATCAAATAAATATGCTGTTGCCATATTGATTGATTGCACCGTGCAGTGGACTCTGTAGGATAAGTCTTGGGAAAGAGTTGTTTCTGTACTTTATATGCAGGAAAAGTCTGACAAGCTGAGTTTTTTTGCTTCTTAATAAAATAAACGCCAACCACTTGCCTTTCCAGATTTGCTGATGGAAACATTAGTGCCAGATTGTGGGATGTCATGACATGGGTTTTTGGTTCATCTCATGCCTTACTTTTTCCCGCTTCCTTCCTTGCCTCATTTGTCTTAAATGGGGTTCTTTCAATCTTGTGACACCACTTGAAATTCCCGGAACAAAACGGTGTGGTGAGAAAATAAAGTGCTGTCTGGACCTTCTAGGTTAACATCCTCTTTTTCTCCTCAGCTGCCTTGGGGCTGGGACTACTCAGGCTCCTCCAACCTGGGAGAGTTGAAGCTCCTGCTGGAGGAAGCAATCATGCTGAGGCGCCTCAAATCTGATGTCCTTTCCCAGCTTCCCGCCAAGCAGCGCAAGATGGTGGTGGTCAACCCAGGTCGGATCAGTGCCAGGGCCAGGGCTGCCCTGGATGCTGCAGCCAAAGAAATGACCAGTGACAAAACTGTGAGTGGGGCCTGGAGATGGCTGGGACATAGGTACATCCACAGGTGCCCTTCCTGAATGATGCTCTGTGCACATGGCCAGAGTTCTCCGAATTTGACTTTGCAACATCTTTTTCACCGCCTGGGGCAAAAATGGCCTACCCATTTTATTCTTCACCTGAATTAATCTACTGTGTATGGGGTGAGGAGTTGGGGGTGGTGGTATATGTGTATATGGCTCATGCATGTGATTGTGCCAGTGAGTCTTCCTCTATGCCAGTGAGTCTTCCTTTATGCCTCTCCACCTTATTTCCTTGAAACAGAGTCTCTTAGTGAACTGGAAATTCACTGTTGTTTTGGCTAGGCTGGCTGGCTGGCCACTGAGCTCTTGGGATCTACCTCTCCCCATTCCTCCAATGCTGGATTATGGGCATGTACTGTCATGCCCAGCTTTTTATGTGGATATAGGGGATTTGAACTCAGGTTCTCATGTTTGCAGAGCAAGCACTCTTACCACTGAGCCATCTCCCGAGCTCCAGCCTGGCCTAATCTATTTTGAAAATCCCTTATTAAGTTATGGTTTTATACTTATGTGGATTGCTGTTGAGGGATGGTCATAAAAGTAACCCCTGGGTTCCAGTGGCAGGGTGGTGCTGTATATTCCAAATTCCTCAAAGAAGGGGAAGTTGCTGCTTAGTGTATTTGAGAACAGTTGTTAGATCATTAGTCTACCATCAGGCATGTCCAGCCTTCTGACATTGTGACACAGTGTTGTCATTTACAAAGTTCGTGCTCAAGAACTAAGTAATTGGGGGCTGGAGAGATGGCTCAGCAGTTAAGAATACTGACTGCTCTTGCATAGGACCTGGGTTCAGTTCCCAGCACCTACATGGCAGCTAACAAACCCGTTGACACCAGTTCCAGGGTATTTGACATTCTCTTCTGGTCTCTTCAGGCATTGCACAGCATGGGTGCACTTACATACATATAGGTAAAACACTCATACACATAAAATAAAAATAATAAATGAAAGTCACAAAATGATCTCATAATGTTTTAAGTTTGTGACTTTGTGTTGGGTCTTTGGCTATATAGCCTGGTGCATATATTTCCTGTAATCAACCAGGTCATTTCTGTACTCAAAATAACAGATGTACATTTATGTAACAAACAAGACTTTTGAAACCTTCTGAATACTTTGATTCTTTATTTTAGTCATTTTTGGTTGTAGGAAGTTGGAATTCATATTTTACAGAGAAGGAAATGAGGCTCACAGAGATTGGCCACTCTTTGGCTGAAGCTAGAGCTCTTCCCACTGGCTGGTTTATCTTTTCAAAACAGTTGTGTTTCATACTTGTCTTTATTGTCACACCATATCAAGTGCTATAAAGAAATCTATACCAGCTCTATTTCTGTCTTTTGGGATAAAGCCTTATAATTTTCATTGGCAAGAAAATAACAACCATCGCTAATTTTTGACACTATCACAAAGCATTGTCTGGATCTGACATTTCCCCAAAGACAATCAGAACAGATGAGATCTCAGCCTCCTGGAAGAGTGTAGAATAAACAAAATGGCAAGAGACAAAATGCCTCATGTTTTCAGTACAAGGAGCAAGGTTAGATGGTAACTTTTAAGCAATGGGGTAGGAAAGAGGATGCCCTGATGGATTGTCACACTGTTTTAATTGTGCTGAACTGTGTATGACCTGGATGTCCCAGGGGAAGGGTTTGGTGTGATCTCTTTACCATAGAGTCTTCAAAAGGGATTTTGACCATAGAATAATGTCCTTGGTGGTGGCAGTGGTTTCGATTTGTTGTTGGGAGTCTTGCTTGCAGCCCAGACTGCCTTCCAATTTTCTATCCTTCTGCCTCTGCTTCTTGAGGGCTGAGATTACCAGTGTGTTGCACCATATCCAGCTAGAACAGTGCTCTCAAACTGTTATGTTTTGGCAGAATGAGGGTGCTCTGTCACTAAAAATCAATCTTGGAGGTCTTTTTCTGATTTCTACAAATAAAAATTTAGTGAATGGAAATTTTATCTCTTTTCAGTGAGGGGATGGGTGTGCTGGGGATCAAATCCAAAGCCATACCGCTGAGCTACATCCCCAGCTTATAACACACCTTTTTTTTTTTTTTGCTTTTTTGAGACAGTGGCCTAGAACTTGTGATGTAGACCAGGCTAGTCTCAGTCTCACAGCAGTCCCCCTGCCTCTGCCTCCTGAGTGCCTAGCTGATAATTTTTTCTTTACTCTTTAATATCTGCTGACTTTAGTGTACTAGTAAATACCACCAGACAAGACAACCAGTGAACAAGTACAACAAATAAAATATTAATGGGGAGAATTCAGACATGAATTTAGATGCAAAGATCTTAATAAGATATAGTGGGTTTTTTGTTGTTGTTGTTGTTAGGAAAATTTTTTTGGTGTGTGTGTGTGTGATGGAAGTCAGACCGTTAGTGTTTCTTGCCTGTACCTGGTCTGCCTCCTGACTCAGCTTGAGAACATCTGGTATAGAAACCAAGAAAGCAATTAGTGAGCATTTGAATTGAGAAAGAAAGTCACATTGACTGGCTGGGCAACAAGTGTGCATTGAGCAGTAAGCCAGGAGAAGGAAAGAATGGAATGAGGCACTGCAGGCTTGATACCTACTGCAGCAAACTGTGAAAGCAGGGCTTAAACTTTTCCCAGCTTGTACACTTCTTCAAGTCTGATGCATAACTTCAAAAATCATTCCAGGGACAGCCTGAAAGTTTGATTTCTGAATTTAATTTCATATCAAACTAATGGAATGAAATTTTGTTAGTGAAATTTAATTTTCCTGTGAAAATTAGGAATGTTGGTTGATTCATTGATATATTAATGGGGAGAATTCAGACATGAATTTAGATGCAAAGATCTTAAATTCAAAGTGGTTTTTTTTTTGTTGTGAAGAAAGATTTTTTTTGAGGGGGGGGAGAGAGAGAAAATGTGTGTGTGTGTGCGCGTGTGTGTGTATGTGTGTGTGTGTGTGATGGAAGTCAGACCTTTAGTATTTCTTGCCTGTACCTGGTCTGCCTCCTGACCCAGCTTGAAAATTTAGTAAGATATAGTGGGGTTTTTTTTGTTGTTGTTAGGAAAGTTAGGTAGCCATGTAAATCCTTACATTTGGTGGGCAGATATTATAGGGTTTTTGTTGTTTGTTTTTGAGGGTTTTTTTTTCTGTTTTGTTCTGTTTTGTTGAGACAGGGTCTCCTTGTAGCCCAAAATGACTTGGAACTCACTATGTAGACCATGTTGGCCTTGATGTTACAGAGACCTGCCTGCCTGAGTGCTGTGCAACACCATGCTTTGGGGAGGATATTTTAATGTTTTTGTAGGTAAAACAGTGAAACACATCCTGCCTTGGTGCTGAAAAGAATAAGGATATGGCTGGGTGTGGTGGCACACGCAGAGGCAGGTGGATCTCTGTGAGTTCAAGGCCAGCCTGGTCTACATAGTGAGTTCCAGGCCAGCTAGGGCTACAGGGAGACTCTGTCTTAAAAAGACTGGAAAAAAACCAAAACAAACCCATAATGATAAGTGTAGCTTGCCTAGAGTTCTGTCTGCATCTGCTGGGTGATTATCATTCTTGTCTTATAAATACCCTGGAGTCCTCATCCGCTTGCAGATTGTGAAAATAAAGGCAGAATTCGGCTAAGATAGCCCAGAGCTCTTCCCAGTCCTGTACTTGAGAACTGCTATCTGCTTCCCTGGAGCTTTAGCCACTTCGTCTATCCCTAGAAGATGTAAATTGCATTGGTTCAGCTTACCTTGGTGATTTCTGAAACCAGATGCTAAATTCTTTTAGATAAGAAGTCCTTGAAAAGTTGATGCCTGTTCATTTTATTCAGTGTAACTTCATTTCTGTGATGGAAGGTTCCAGCAGAAGATGGGCCTTTGACTTTTCACCAAACCTTCCCACTTCCCAGGCTGGTGACCTATCTTGCTAAGCTCTGGACCCCACCAGGAGTACTGCTCTAACTTCATTCAGGAAGGGGAGCCAGCATCAGGTAGACAGTAGACTGGGTGACCACATCCATACCTTCTAAACCCCAATCAGCTGTGAAATCCTGAGTTGAAGGGTTGAAACACAGCACCATGTTTTCATGGTTTTAGTCAAATAAGGAGGCTCTGAGACTACAGAAAGAACCTTGTTATAGTTACTTTTTAGCCCCATGTTTTCCTGCAGCTTACACATCATGGTTGCCCCATCAGCCACTGCTACCTGTGTGTCAAGACAGGCTCTTTGTTCCTTCACACCTTTCCATGTAGAAGAAGACATTTTAAAAAAAAATTTTTAATCACAAAAGCCAAGGTGAAGCAGCCAATTCAAAAAATATAAAATTATAATGAAAGCTTTTCTCATTTTTCAGCTGTAATAATAGATATCTCCTCAAAGGCTAAGGAAGGCTGACTTGAATTATCTTTTGTCTAAAGCTAGTTTTTGATCAGCAAGAGCAGGAACAGGAAAATGGAGCAGGTCCATGTGGAGTTCCTGGTGGCAAGTAGCTGTTCTCCTTGACGTTTAGCAGTCCATTCAAATTTCCAACATAGAAAATAAATCTGAAAACTCCAGTGGATCTGTTTTAATAAAAGTCTAGGAGACAGGAACAAAGAATGCAAGTTATTTAAAATTTCCTTGCCTGTCCCTGGAAAGAAGTGAGGCCACTAATGGATGATGTGATGTCGCCTCAGTTTAGTCTTTCTTTTTTCTTTTCTCCTTTTTTTGTCTAAAGAGAAAACTATTGATTTCTCCCATATTAAAAATACCACTAAGACGGGATGTATAGGTCAGTGGTTGAGTACTTGCTTAGTATGTACAGGGCCCTGGGTTTGATCCCTAGCTTTGTAAAAAAGGGGAGAAAAGTACAGTAGATTTCAATAATATATGTCTACTGTGTAAAATAAAGAAAAATACTTATAATAATTGTCTTTGACAGCACTTGGGAGGCAGAGGCAGGCGGATCTCTGTGAGTTCGAGGCCAGCCTGGTCTCCATAGCAAGTCCAGGCTAGTTGTGGCTACAGGGGGACCCCGCCTCAAAAAGACAAAAAAAAAAAAAAAAAAAAAAAATTGTCTTTGGTTTCACATAATTTTGTCATGTAACGCTTGTGTATTTTCTTAATTTATGTTCTATTTATTTAATATGGGAGTGGTGGGGGGCCTCATGTACCATGATGCACAAGTATAAGTCAGAGGACAGCCTGTGGAGGTTGGTTCTCTTTTTCTACCATGTAGGTTCCAGGGATCAAACTCAGTTCCTGAGGCGTGGTGGCAAGTGCCTTTACCCACTGAGCTATCTCTCCAGCCCACATATGTATGTGTATCTCTCCTCCACCATGCCTGGCCATGTATATTTTTCAGATTGAGACCCAAACTATATAAAAAACATGGTTTCTTATCCTGGTAAGGTAATTCTCTTATGTAGGAGACAGGCCACCACTGAGGCTGGGAAGCTCAGTAGTCCAGTTGGGTCAGCTTACCCCAGAGTGCTGAGTGTGGGTCTTTAAACTTCCATTGTGCCTTTCAACAGAAGCAGCAGCAGAAAGAAGCCCTCATTGTGTTCTTCAATAGAACTGCTGAAGCTAAAGTCCCATGTGTCATGTAAGTGGGAAGCAGGTGTCTGCCTATTGTTCTCTCTCTCTCTCTCTCTCTCCCCCTCTCCCCTTTAGTGCCGTATTTATTTGTCTTCTCTCTGTCAAACCCTGGGCCAACCACTTTCTTCAGACTTCCTGGGGGACGTACAGGAGGAGGAACATACACGGCAGATGTGAGAGATATGGGAGGGCTAAGCAGAAAGCTGTGTTTGTGCTGAGTTTGGATCCCCAGCACCCACATAAAAAGCCAGGGCCTCTGCATGCATCTGTAATGCTAGCTTTGGGGAGGCAAAGACAAACTTACCTGGAGCTCGCTGGCCAGCAACCCACCAGCCAGCCTAGCAAATCAATGAACTTTAAGTTTAGTAAGAGACTCTGTCTCAAGAAAAGTAAATAGGGGCTAGAGAGATGGCTCAGCAGTTAAGAGCACTGGATGTTTTTGCAGAAGACCCAGGCTCGAGTCCCAGCATCCGCATGGAGGCTAGCAACCATCCCTAACTCCAGTTCCAGGGGATCCGATCCCTTCTCTCCTCCACGGGCATTGCACAACACGGGTGCACTTACATACATGCGGGCATTATACCCATACACATAATATAAAAATAAATAAATAAATAAATAAATAAATAAATAAATAAATAAATAGAAAAGTAAATAAAATAACAAGGTAGAGAGTGACTAAGGACAACACTTGATGTTGACCTGTGGGGCACACACACACACACACACACACACACACACACACACACACACTGCAGCTGGAACGTGAGGCAGTCTCAATGATGTACACTTTGCCTGATTTTTTTAATTGCTTGGCCTCTGTGGTTCTGGTGGGATAAAGGCCCAAACAATTCAGTTACAATCAAAACAAATTTCATGTAGGCCAAGTGGTGCCACACTAGCTGTGGGACTGAAATCTGTAGATTAAGTGAGAAAACTAACCTACTTGGTCCCTTCACTCAGACCCCAAACCTCCTGGCCCACCCACTTGTCTCTGAATTGTCCCTGCTAGCCTATTTTTCATATGCTGCTGAGTAACATGGTAAGGTTTTGTGGGGTTTTTTTTCATCTTTTTTAAGACAGGGTCTCCCTGTAGCCACAGCTGGCCTGGATTCACTATGAAGACCAGGCTGGCCTCGAACTCACAGAGATCTGCGTGCCTGAACTCACAGAGATCTGCGTGCCCCTGCCTCCTGAGTGCTGGGAATAAAGGCGTGTGCCACCATGCCCAGCTACCTGGCAAGTTTTTTGCCTCATTCCCTCAAGCTGTAGCTTACAAAATGCAGGGTCTATGGGCTAATTCTCTGTTCAGCTATTAGGCCCATTTCTCTTAGAATTTTAAATATAACCATTAGAGGCCGGGCGTGGTGGTGCATGCCTTTAATCCCAGCACTTGGGAGGCAGAGGCATCGATCTTTGTGAGTTCGAGGCCAGCCTGGTCTACATAGTGAGTTCCAGGACAGCTGGGGCTACAAGAAGACCCTGTCTCAAAAAGATAAAAAACAAAGAAAAAAAAAGAAAAAGAAAAAAATGTGTATATATAACCATTAGAAAAATTCTGACTTGTTTCTTGATTTGTTTTTTTTTTTGGAGTCGGGGTGGCAGTGCTGGAACTTGAACCCAGGGTCCCATACAGGTTAAATAAGTGTTTTGTATAGAACCACATCCCCAGCCCCTAAGTCTAACCATTTTGCCACCTCATAAATAAACCTGGGTCATACCATATATATATATATATATATATATACAACCAAGTTCAGTTTTAGTAGAGATTTTTTTTCATTTCACACTGTAGTCTCTTTGTGGAGTCTGTAGTTACCACATTGGCCCCATTTTTAAAGTGGATCCTGAGTAAATCTCTAAGTCTCTGGACCTCAAAGTCACACATCTAGTCAGTGGAAATTAGACTATAAATCTCAAAACTCCAATTTCCTCCGTTTTTCTACCCCTTTTTGCTGCTGTTTGTTTTCTTTGTAGTGGGCTTTTTTTAGTATAGTAGGCAACAGTATTATAGTAGGCAAATAGTAATGAAAAGAGAGACTTGAAATGGAAAGAGCAGTTACACTGTGTCAGATGTGGAGGGGAAGGATGGACATTGGGAAAATTGGGGCCAAGGGTTTTATGAGCTGACCAAGTTGGTTTTGTGATCCTGTGGCTTCTCAAGGCTATGGCAATAAACTTTTTCACTTATATCATGACAAATTTTATGTGTCTCAGAATAATTAAAGTAGATTCTGTTAGTACAGTGGTTACAAATTGAACTGTAATTTAGTACTTTGGTCAGTTATCAGTGATGCTGTTTGAAAGTAATTCTTAGATATTTACAGGACAGTCTACTTACCTTTCCGGCCCTACATGTCATAGGAAGCTGTTGAAATCTGTCCTTCTCTAAAGAAGGCCTTATCTACTCTCTGCCTAACTACCCTTATCTAGGGATGACCTCAGGCTGGGTGAGGGTTCTTGTAGCTCAGGAGGGAACAGTGTTTAACTATGTAGTTACTTCAGTGAGGTGCTAATCCAGGGGGAACCGCCAGGGTGTGTTGACTGAGTGGCTCTCTGCCACACAGGTCCCCTGCAATGACAAGCTGCCCTTAGGGTATGCCAATTAAAAAAAAAATACGAAGTTAAGAAAAAACACAATGGATGGAGGAGAGAGGTAGTGGGGACTAAGGAAATGGGGTCCTCCCCACCATTTTTCTTTGTCAGAGAGAAGAACTCCATGAATATTGATTTAACTGTGGGCTCTGTCATCTGAGGAATGGAAAGCCTCCTTCAGTGTCTCCTCTGTATGTCACTTATTCTCACTGCTGAGCTTCCAGGAATTTGTGTGTGAGGATCCCTTAACCCCCACCTAGTTGTTTCAGAGGTGCATAATGACTTCAGTTTGTACTGAAAACAGATTACAGTGATCGTAGCAACTGAAGTGGCCATCTTAGACAGTCTAGTTAACACAAATCGCACTTAATAAGATTCTTTCAGTAACATACTAGAGACACATAAAGCTTATGTTTATGGATACTTCAATTTATATATGTGAGATGAAAGTTCAGCATTCTCTTTGTGTACATCAGAAGATGGTTTTCCTCCCAGTTCCTCCTTTTGCTCCATTCATTTGACTGCATGTGAGGGAAAGCCTTTAAAAGGTTAGATCTCAGGCCATGTGTGATAGTGCACTCCTATAGTCCCAGCACTTGGGAGGCAGAAGCAGGCAGATCTCTATGAGTTCAAGGCCAGCCTGGTCTACATAGCGAGTTCCAGGACAGCTGGGGCTATAGGGAGCCCCTGCTTCAAAAAATTAATTAATTAAATAAATAAATAAATAAATAAATAAATAAGTAAATGGTTAGATCTCAGAGAAGGGAGAGAATGGATTAGAGAAGGCGGAGAAGGCCTTGTAGGTTGTTGAAGCCATTTTTTGATAACTAACTTCAATTGCATGTTTATTTTATTTTGTTGTCATTGTCAAATATAGTGAATATATCCTGGACCTTTTGGAAAGTGGAAGGGAGAAGTTTCTAGTGTTTGCACACCACAAGGTGGTTCTGGATGCAGTTACTAAGGCGCTTGAGAGAAAGGTAAGTTTCTCTGCAACATAGTCTTGACTTTTACTTATTTATGTGTCAGGCTTCCTGAACAGGGTTAGATCAAGACTAAGCATAGAAGTGAGATGATGCTTCTAGAAGCATTGCTGGGGGTTTTCTGAAGAGTGCTCCCTAGGTGGAACCAGAGAGTGTTTCCCCAGGTGCGCTGCTCTGACTTGCCCTAGGTGGGAGCCTTGCCTTAAGACTTGTCTCAGGGACTCTCCATTTTCTGCAGTCATAATTCAGCTGGCCTGAGAGGAGGTCGCCAAGTGCATAGGAATGTCCTCCTCTCCCTTTTGTTCCTCCTTGTTATCCAAGTGCCTTTATTTATTGCACATAGTGTGCAGACGTCATTACAGTTTTAGCCTCTTGATAAAGTGAGCGATAACTACCTGGAGGGATTTCCAGGGATGGTCATTAAAACTAAACACTGTATTTTCCCTTCTGCTAAGTTTAGGACCATAAATTTCCTTTTATTTTCCTTTATTATTTATACTTTCATAATGTTTAAAGGGTACAAAGTGCTATACAACACTTACATATATCCCCCTCTGAGTGAATAAGTGAAGGCTCGCTGTGTTTATTTCCAGGCTTAGTTTATAAGTAGTAAAATACTTGAGCCTCAGCTGAGTATTCTAATTTCACTCCCTTTCTTCCTCCCTAGAGTCCCCCGTCTTGGATTTAGTCTCTTCCGTGTGTGTGTGTTTTACAGTATAAATATGTGCTTTTTGCTGTTTTGTTCAACCTTATTTTTGAGTTTTCTCCATATCATGCAACATGTGCAGTAACGCATGCAGCTCATCTACTCTACCAGCTAGTAGCTTCTGATTGACTCTCCATTGTCCTGCTGACAGGCATGGGATTTGCTTAGAGTTTTGCTGTTAGTGAATAGTTTTGAAGCTGTATCTGTGCCTGTATCTGTATTTCTGTGTGCCCTGTGTATGGCCACAGTCATTGGATAGGTTCATCTTCAGTTTACTAGATTTTGTCAAGTCTCTGTCCAGCATATGTTCAGATGTATGATGCCCCAGCCGTGTATAAGAATCCTTGCTATTCTGTGTTCTCAAACACACTTTGTATTATCAGATGTTTTATTTTTGCCAGTTTAGCAAAATGAAATCTCATTTTGTTCTTTCTTGTGTTTGCAGCTCCCTGACTAGCAGGACACGGTGTCTCTTTCATTGTGCTTGTTAGTCAGTTTTGCTCACTGTGAAGAGTCTGTTGGTATCATTGACCCATTTTTCTTTTGGATTGTTGTTTTCATTTTTTTTAAAGATTTTTTTTTTTTTTAGACTTTTTTTAAGAAAAGGTCTTCCTATAGCCCTAGCTGGCCTGAAACTCATTAAGTAGACCAGGCTGGCCTTGAACTCCCAGAGATCCACTTGCCTTTGCTTCCCGAGTGCTGGGATCAAAGGTGTGTGCTGCCACACCCGGCCGGATTGTCTTTTTCTCATTCAGGAAAGTTCTTTATAAATTCTGGAGATTCAGAGAGATGGCTCAGTGGTTAAGAGCACTGGCTGTTCTTCTAGGAGACCCAGATTCTGTTCCCAGCACTCACATGTCAGCTAATAACTGTCCTAATTCCAGCTCCAGGGGGATCTGATGCCCTCTTTTGACCTCTGCAGGCACTGTACAACATGGGAGTACTTACATACATGCAGGCGATACCCTCATATACATAAAATCAAAATAATAAATAAAATATATTGTTTTAATTCTAGATATTCATCATTTATCAATTATGTCTTTAGTTTTTCACTTTGTTTCTTGTGAACAAACAATTTTTTTTAATCTTTTTAGTTACATTTCAAATTTTTATCAGTGTTTTTCTTTTGTGGCTTGTGCTTTTTGTGACTAATTAAGAAATCTTTCATTATATGATGTTATAAAGATATTCTCTTGGATTTTAAAAAATTTGAATTTTTTTGTTTTTAAAGCTTCATCAAGGACATTCTTTTTTTAAATTTTGATTTATTTGTAATTTCATGTTTATTAGGTTTTTCCTACATGTATGTTAAGTGTACCATGTGTGGTGTGCATTGCCTATGGAGGCCAGAAGAGGGTGTCAGTGCCCCCCTTCCCCCAGAACTGGAGTTCTGGATGGTTTGCTGCTGTGTGGATGCTAGGAATTGAACCTGGGTCCTCTGTAAGAGCAGTCAGTATGTTTAACTCCTGAGCCATGTCTCCAGGCCCTCTGTTGTATTTTTTTCTCTGAAAGTTGCAGGGGTGGATCTTCAATCCTTTCGGATTTGGATCTTGCACACAAAATGGCATAGGAAGCAGGCTGAAATACCTAAAGCTGATCTCTGGGAGGAATCTCATGTATTTTCAAGAAACCCAGGACAATTAGTTGGAAAACTATTAGACTGTGTGCGTTTAGTACAGTATTTCAATTCAAAATACAAATAGTAAAATATATTATAACCAGAGACTAGAGAGATGGCTCAGTGCTTAAGAGCGCTTGCTATGCAAGCATCGGGAGGGGAGTTTAGATCCCAGTAAAAAATGTGTTCTGGCCTCCACATGGCAAACAAACTTCAGAAGAGGGTTGAGTAGCAGAGCGGCTCTGTCCCTGGGGCCCTGGCTAGATGGGCTTGCTGGGCAGCCCCCAGACACTCTTGCAGCTCACCTTTGCTTCCCCCACTTGTCTGGCAGCATGTTCAGCATATCCGTATCGATGGCTCCACCCCCTCAGCAGACCGTGAGGAGCTCTGCCAGCAGTTCCAGCTGTCTGAAGGGCACACAGTAGCAGTGCTGTCCATTACAGCTGCCAACATGGGCCTCACCTTCTCCTCAGCTGACCTGGTGGTGTTTGCTGAGCTGTTTTGGAACCCAGGGGTAAGGGATGCAGTAGACTGGAATACCCCTGGGTGTGCCTCAGGGCTGGGGGAATTCCAAGACTATAAATAAACGGTGAAGAAGACAGTTCCTGTGAGTTTTCCCTAGTGTTGGGTCAGTCTGTTTCTGTTCACTCTCATAACCGTGTTTGTACCTGTTCATTTTCACTCCTTTTTAAGCACTACAAGTCTGTTGGCTAGATTTTAGGTCTTCACAACAGGATATGGGGTCATCGATTCAGTCTTATAAATGAGGAAGTCACAGAGGGCTAGAAGAAGTCCTAGCTTTCATTTCTCCTGTGATAAAACTGGGCACAGAGAGCCCAAGTGCAGACCTAAGACTGCATAACCAGACCTTTAGGGGCCCACACCCATGCCCCTTTAGTTAGTAGTCCCTGTGAGCTGCTCTAGCCAGTGAGGGTTTCACAGAGTGACAGCACCAAGCATCCACTCAACGTCTTTGTGTCCTCGACTTTACTGATTAACTGAAGGCTGTGACAGCGAGTCTAAGATATTTGTTTGAACTCATAAAAATTTCTCTTAAGTCTCAGAAAGTAGCCATTTTCCCTCTGATGGGTGGACCAAGACTGAGGCCATTCATTAAGCAGGGTTCTTGATTTTGGTAGGGTGTTATGGGGCTTGTCACCATATGAAAACAACATTCACCCCTACTTATCAAACAGGACCCCATTTTTGGATGTGATATTTCTAGCCATTTAGAAGATAACTTTTAATTCCCCAGAGACAAGAAATGGCAGTGTGTATGTTTGCTTCACTGCTCTTAGCACACAAGGCCTGTGCACACTCTACTCACATACCTAGCACAGTGCCCAGCCCAGTGTGCTGCTACTGGTACGTCCCTGATGAGCAGGGTTGTGTTTGAGTCTCTCTTAGCAGCTAGAGAGAAAGGGAAATGTTTTGAGGAGGAAGTTCAGTGGGGCTTGGTGGTAAGTAGCCTCTCACTGTGACAGGATGGACCACTTTAAAGCCTTTCTTTAGCTGTCTTGTTCCCTGGGCATGCAGGTACTTATCCAGGCTGAGGACCGGGTACACCGCATCGGACAGACAAGCTCTGTGGGCATTCACTATCTGGTTGCGAAAGGCACAGCAGATGACTACCTTTGGTATGCCTGGGTGGGTGGCCTGGATGAGGAGTTGAGCTGAGGTGGACATGGGATGTGGTTTCTTTGCTCCATCAGCGTTTCTGCTTTTGCTGAGGCTATCAGGGGTCTTCAGAGAAGACCCATTAGTAATGCTTCCTGCTATCTTTGTGACCATGTTTGACCTTCATCATTCAGCATTCCTTGGAGACCTGTAGTGTATGGGAGAAAATGCAGTGAGAAGGGGAACTCTTCCCACTAGTCTGAGACAGGGAGGCAAACTTAGAACTTAGATGGAGTTTGATTGATAAAGCACTCTGTTCCCTCCAAGAAAGCACTTGTTAGGATGGGGGACAGCTTTCCTTTTTTGTGACTTGTGCTATCATGGTCACCTCCTACAAGGCTACAGCTGGACACAGGGAGAAAGTGGCTTATCCTGGACCATGCAGTGCCTCATGGCAGAACTGGGGTCACTTTTGTGTGTGTCGGGTGTGTATTGAGGGTTGAACCTAGAGCCTCACATATGCTAAGCAATTTCTTCGTCACTTAAAGCTGTATCACCCAGTCCTTTCTATTTTCTAATTCAGCATAGGGTCTCACTAAATTGCTCAGGCTGACCTTGAACTCACTCTGTAGCCCAGGCAGTTCTTGAATGCAGTCTTTCTGCCTCATACTTGTGGAGAGCTGGGATTAGACCTGTTCTCTAAGCCTGACTGGAGTCACACTTTCAACCCTGGCAGTTTGTCTATCACCTAATTAAAAATTCCCCAAACATTCTTTCTCAGTCCCGTTTCCCTATTCCCGATGTTAAGCTTCTTGATTATCTCATTAGTGTCTGCTTTTTATCTGTCTTCAGTCCTCTGACTTAATGGTTTGACCTCTGCTGTGCAGTTGGATCACCCTGCATTTTCTGTTTTTAAATGGATTTGCTCACTGAGCAGCTCCTAATAACACTAAGCTCAAATTTTTGCTGTAATGAGGCAGGATTTATTTCCCACACATCTTGCACTAGAGAGAATTTTGAGCTATGAACCCAAATTGGATTGTTTTCTATTGAAGCAAGACAAATATTTTAAGAAGGATGTTTGTGTCTTAAGAGATGCAAAGATCTGAAATAGTTACCGCATTGCATTCCCACAAGGATGAGGTGACCGCTTTTTCATCAGTCTGCAGGGTCTGAGTAGGCTGTATTCACCGAAGCTCATTTCTTCCCCACAGGCCTATGATTCAAGAGAAGATTAAAGTTCTGGGGGAAGCTGGGCTTTCTGAGACCAATTTCTCAGAAATGACAGAAGCCACTGATTACCTCTATAAGGTAATGCCAGAGGAACAGAGGGAGGCGGTGAGCTGACTGAAAAGCTCTTGGGGCCTGAGGGGGAAGATGCCAATCCCTCCTGAGTGTCCTCTAGCCCTGGAGCTGAAAAGGAAGGGCCTGCAGTCTCAGTTCATCTGCCTGTGTAACCCTTATGAGGAAGTGCTGGTGTCAACTACTGCTGCTCCTCAGCATGTCCTAAAGACTCTAAAACCAAGGCTCCCAACTGCTGCTGCTTTCATTAGACCATGAGACATGGTGGAAAACTCCCTATGCAAACGTTGTATGGTCACAGTAAGCACAATAGCAATACCAGGCATACAGTAGGGCAAACACTGAACAGTCCCCAGCATAGAATGGAGAAGGCATTAATACAGGGCATAGCTTCGAAGGACATGTTCGTGTCTGTCATTTCATGTTATTTCCAGTGTCTCCCCATTTTACAGAAGGATAAACTGACACACAGCAGAGCCATAAGACTTGTACAAAGTCCCAAGGCATGTGAAACTAGCCCAAGATAGAAGTCCTCCCACCTCAAACCAGTATTCCTCTGTAACATCGGCTTTCATTGTAAAGGCAAGTAAGAGGCCAGAGAACATTCTCCCATGACTGCTGTACATTGTCAGAGATGACAAGAGGAGACTTCTTTGCTCTGGAGAGGACAGGTCCAGGCCCACCATGCCTGCTCTGCCCATACCCTCCATCTCAGTAGCTGTCATCACCTCTTGCTTCTCTGTTTCAATGAGACACCATAGAGCAAGAGGCTCAGAGACCCCAAAGGCTTGTCTGCTTTCACCAGCTCTAGTGGTCGACCCTCGAGATGAAAACTCTTGAGGTACTGCCTCCTGGAGTGTGAGTCATGAATGAATTCTTTCTTAGCTAGAATTGGGCAAGGAAGGTAGCTTCATGGTGTAGCTCACCTGAGAACTGAGGTATCTTCTTTCTGTGGAACTGCTAGGTACCAAAAGTTGAGTTAAACCAACAACAACAGTCTTATACGTGACTAAGACAAGAATCTGAAGAGCTGGGCAGGTGTGGTGGCACATGCTTTTAATTCCAGCACTCAGGAGGCAGAGGCAGACAGGTCTCTGTGAAATCAAGACCAGCCTGGTCTATGTAGGGATTTCCAAGCCAGTCAAGACGACATAGTAAGACCTTGTCTCAAAAAAACAAAACAAAAAGAATCTAAGAATCTGGTCAGTCACTTTTTTTTTTTTTGTAATTGGCTTTTTGACATAGGGTGCAGACCGGTCTTGAACTCATGGTCCTCCTGCCTCGGCATTCTGAGTGCTAGGTTTATAGGCATGAGTCACTGTGTTCAGCAGATAGCAGATTTTTGAATGTTGACTATAAATTATTTTTTGGACAAAAAGTAACTAAGTCACCTTCAAGACATCCTTACCTTTAAGCTTTTGAAAGCACTCTAATTTATCTGATGGTGAATATTTTGACAACCATAAGCTATTATATACCCTTTGAAAAGAAAGAACCGTATTTCTAAAAGATTCTCATCAAACCCTTCTTTCATCCTGGCTGTTCCCTCAGATACTTCGAATCCATTAAGAATTTTCTGCCTAAAATACAAGTGCAAGATAATGTAAATGAGATTTATCAGTATTTATTTTTATTAAAATTTTATCAAATTATTAATTTTTACAAAGATATAGCTGAAAAATTTCATTATCAAGTAGAAAAAGAAAATGTCACCTCCTTTATGAACAAAAGCAAAAGAGGTTATATCTGAATAAGACAGTCTTCCTTCCAGAAGGGGAAATGAAATATTAATCTGATCTTGGAACTTACTTCTAATTAATTATGCATGTTCCAGGTTTGCAAATAGTGTTGCCACCATCATAATCAAGTGCACATTAACAGGTATTTCTATTGGGCTTCTTTGCAGAGCAACATTTCTTGACTTTGTGCTTGTTCACAAAAAGGTTGATGGGTACATATCCCTTGAGAGGGTGCGTAGATCATGCTGAGTGCAGCTTTAATGGTCTTCAGTATTTCTTCCTGCTCTGAAGCCCTGGGATCCTGAAAAGCTAGGAGATGTGGGATATAGGTTAATGGAATGATCTAGAGTTCTTACATGACTCCCCTGGTTAGTTTTCAAGAGACTTTTCTTCATTCGTGTTGAGGAATTCAGTTAAGAAATAGTGACCAGTTAGGTTGAGACATAATGACAAAGGGCCACAAAGCCAGGGAAACAACTTTAGACTTGATGAGGGGGACACAGTATAGCCCAATGGCATGCGAAAGAAAATCTTGTTAAAGGACCATCTGGAAGCAAAATCAGGCTGGCAGAGATGTAGGGGCTGAAGGAGATGGGAAGATGCTTGAGGCAGAAGTCCAGTTGAACTCTTGTAATCCTTGCATATACCAAGTGATATGGCTCAAGTCAAAACTACCTTGGACTGGAAAGATGGCTTAATGCTTAAAACCACTTGTTACTCTTGCAGAGGAACCAAGTTTGGTTCCCAGTACCCACAGTGGGTGCCTCACATGCCTATAACTCCAATTCCAGGAAATCTGATGCCTTCCCCTGGCCTCTGCTGGCACTCATACATGTAGCATACAGATATACATACATATACACATAAATAAAAATAGTTTTTTAAAGGGACTTGGTAGGAAATAATGATGGCAGGAATAAAACTTTTGAGCTAAGGACTCAAGGCACACTAGTAGTTTCAAGCAGAAAAACTATCAGAATATAGGTGATTTTTTTTAAAGTGGAGAGAGAAGCTGGTTTGGGGATATGATGCGATGAACTGAGACGTGTGACACATGTAGAAGTCAGAGGACAACTCGCAGGAGTCCATTCTTTCCTTCCACTTTTGGGGGTGCCAGGGATCGAACTTGGGTCATCAGGTGCCTTAACCCACTGAGCCATCTCTCCAGCTCAGTATTTTGATTTTAAATAGTTTTATTGATCTGTGGATTTCCACAAAGATGTTGAAAATGTACCTCTGGACCATGAGATGGTTGGGACTAAGAGACTTAAAGGAGCTTAGTGGAGGAGTGTTGGTAAGCCTATCATGTGCCATGGTTGTCGCTGCTGGGCCTGGTTTTAACATGACCAATGACAAGACACATGTAAATAGTTTGCATTTTGATCTTCTGTCCCTTTAACATCAGGGACAGGGACAGGTATCCACTGTGAAAATGATTTAGAATATATCCTGGAAAACAAATTTTGAAGAAAAATTACAATTTAACTCTTCTATTTAGAAAGACTTAGGAAGACGTGAGCTCTCTGGAACTGTTTTAATGTTTAAATACTGATATGGAAAATTAGAAAGGGAAAAAAAAACATTTTTCAACATAAAATTTAGAGTGAGAGCACTCTCCTTGCTGTTACAACCTTTCCTTTTTATTTTTAACCCCAAGTAGCAGAGATGTCCTGAAGCAGGAAGGTTTTTCTAAGGTCACTAGGTTACTGAGATGGTCTACCATGGTATAGCTCCTGGTTGAAAAATGCACTGCCTCACTATAGAGTGCTGTCCTGAGGTCAGTGCTGAACCTGGGTGATTCCTTTTACCTTTTCCTTTTTTTCCCTCTGATGAAGGACCCAAAGCAGCAGACTATCTATGACCTATTCCAAAAGTCCTTTGAAGAAGATGGAAGTGACATGGAACTCCTGGAGGCAGCAGAGTCCTTTGACCCAGGAAGTGCTTCAGTAACCTCTGGAAGTAATTCCCAGGATCTGGGAGACACCCTGGATGAAAGCACCATTACGAACAGTCCACCACAGAAAAGGAGATTTGAATTTTTTGATAACTGGGACAGCTTTACCTCTCCCTTCTAAAAAGGTCAAGAAAAAAAGGAAGGAAGGAAGGGAGGGAGGGAGGGAAAAAAAAGATAAAGGGCATTCAGAAATCATGGTATTGGTTAAAATAAAAAAGTATTTTGTTTAGAAAGCCTGTGTTGACTTTGTCATGCAGGCAACCCTGGGTCTGTGTCTAAGCCCAGTGGGTACCAGCATTTCCATCCCTGTGTTCCTAGAGAGACGCCTGCTTGGAGGCTAGGTTACTCTTAGCTTTTCATTCTTTTTAAGTTTAAATTTTAATTTAATTTGTTTTATTTTACGTGTACGAGTGTATTGTCTGCATGTGTGTAAGTACACTTGTGTCATGCAGTGCCCATGGAGATCAGAAGTGCCTGTGGATCTCCTGGAACTGTAGTTATGGACAGTTATTAACTGCTATATGGCTGCAAAGATTCGAACCTGGGTCCTCTGCAAGAGCAGCTAGTGCTCTTAACCACTGAGCCATCTCTCTAGCCCCCTACTCCTCACTTTTCTGGCTTAGAAGACAGTGGCTCATAGTAGTCATAATTAACATTCTTTAAGTGATGAAGTACTTCCTATATAACCCCCCATATCTAGTTAATTTTTTGTTTTGTTTGTTTTTGAGGCAGCGTCTCCCTGTAGCCCCAGCTGACCTGGAACTCACTATGTAGACCAAGCTGGCCTCAATCTCAGAGGTACACCTGCCTCTGTCTCCTGAGTGCTGGAATTAAATACGTGAGCCACCACGTCTGGCTCTGGTTGAAATTTCTAACAACTCTATTTATTGAGCATCTAATATATTCTAGGCATTTACCTAGGTAGAAGCTTGATGAACAAAAGAAAAATTTTGCCTTTATGGATCTTATGTAACAGAGGAAGCAATAATTATGAGTCGTCTTTTCTAGTACAGTTCAATAATGGACACTAAAATGTAAGTTTCTTTAATTTTATGTGTCATGAATTATTATTTTGATTTTTAAAAACCATTTTAAGTGTGAAAAACATTCTTGCTCACTGGCTGTACTGAAAACGGCAGTGGCATACTGCACATGGTCCATTGTCTGCCAACCTTTGGTTTACAGCAATATAATTCAAGAGTAGTTAACTCAAGCTGCATAATGTGATTTTTAATTTTTCAAACAGAACATTGAAAAACAAAATTAACACATTTTAACATAAAAACTTTTTAGGTTGGGGGGTGGGGGGTGGGATCCATGTATCCCAGCCTACCTTGAACTTTGTGTTTCTTGTGTTTCTACCTCCCTACTGCTGGTAGTGCCGGAAGTGTATGTCCCCTTCTTTGTGCATGCTGGGCAGACACTCCACTAACTGATCTATATCCCCAGCCCTGACCCCAACCCCCACCCCCGTGTAAGATGGTGCTGGGGTTTAAATTCAGGACCTTATGCATGCTGAACAAGGTGTTTGCTGAGCTGTATCCCAAGTCCTTAAATTTTTTTAATGAGAAGTGTATGTTTTTGTACTATGGCTCTGAAATCCATTGTGTGATACAGCATCTCAATTTGAACTAGTTGCATTTTAATGCTTACTAGGCAGGTGTGACTGGAGACTCCTGACTGGACAGCTCAGATGTACAGACTCCTGAGTTGTCCTGATTGGACAGCTCCCATGTACAGAGGGATACGGAAGTAGAGCGTGAGGAAGAGTGTAGGTGAGTAGTAAAGGGGCCTAATAGAGCCAGGTGATATAGAGCTCACAGCTCGTGGTAAGGAATCTGGGCTTAGATATTGAGTATGAAAGATGACACCAAATGCTTTTGAGCAGAAATGTGGGGGTGCTGTCATATTTTTAAAGGATAGAACAATTTCATACCAGTTCTTATGCAGAAAACAGACTAGGAAGGATAGGCAAAGGAAAAGCTTAGGTAGGAAGCCGTCAAGCTCTTATAGCCTTCTTAGGGTTGATGCTGCATTGTAGCTGAGTGTGGGTACTCAGAAGAGGAGAAGTGGTCAGACTCAGGATACACAGATACATTGCAGATACATTGACGTGGGCTATTTGACTAAGAGAGGCTGGGATTGGGTTGCTTGAGCAAAGTGATACATGATCTTAAAGGGGGAGAGTAGATTAGGAGAAGAATGGAATAGAGTTTGGGTAATTGTATTAGTCAGGGCTCTCCAAAGAAACAGAACCGGTAGAATGAATATATATGTATAGAGATTTATCAGCTTAGCTCACAGGATAGAGTCCGAGTAGTCTAACAATGGCTGCACCACACTGGAGAGGCTGAGAATCCGTAGTCGCTCAGTCCACAAGGCTGGATGTCTCAGTAGTCCCAATCTGGTGCTGAAGGTCTGACAAATTCCAAAAGATCAGCTAAGTCTTCAGTCTACAGCAGCAAGATGAACTCACCAGTGAGAGAAAAGGCAAGCAGCAAGAAGCCTGGCATTCTCCTCTGCCGTGGTCTTTTATACAGGCTGCCATCAGAAGGTAACACCCACATTTAGCGTGTGTCTTCCAGCTTCAGATGATCCAATCAAGATCTTTTTCATTTCAGTTAATCTCAAATCCAGTCAAGTTGACACCCAGGATTAGCCATCACAGTAATGGACTCGCTGAGTATGAGATAGTTCGTAGACAATCAGTGGCCAGACTCAGAGACACACCACCCAGCACATTAATGGAGGCTGTAGTCACTCCATTAGTGAAAAGTCTGCGATGAGTTGAGGCCCAGCAAGCAGAAAGGTTTTGGAACCGCAGATCTTGAGAGAATTTCAGGAAGGAGTATATTTGTGTTACCCCCTCCCAGGTCCATCCACAGCCTCTGCCTTGCGTGTCTAATAGCACATGCTTTGAGAAACATCAGGGAGCCCTTGACCCGTGACCTGCTGCGTTCCGGAGGCTTTGGTGCAGCTTTTCTATGGGGTCTTTTGAACTCAGGTCAAGTTCTTCCAATGTCTTAGGATCTCATTCTCTATGCTTCTATAAATGTTTCTCTTTAGTCCAGGGATGTGTTTAAGATACAGTGGATAGACCTCATAAATAAAAGTGACTTGTACAGGTGACTTTAAAGACATATATACCAGGAGAGTCACTAATTGACTTGCTAAGTCCCTTCTGTGTTCACTTGGGGACCTGCTGCTCAAAGCAGCTCTTGTCATTCTGCAAGGTGTTGATCAGTGGCTGCCACTGGGAGGGTTTTCCCTTGTCCCTTGTTTTTGGTATTCATCTTAAACCCTGTTCCACTGTAGTTTTAAATATGACCCCTGGAGCCTCCATCTAAGGCCTCTAGTTGGATCTCAGTTTCAACAACTAGAGAAAAACAATTTTGACATGTCCCTGAGGTCTTTCAAAGCCAATTTTATTTATAACAGTTTATATATTTTAAGGTAGACCATTCCAAATGTGCCTCTGAAATTTATTGACAGCCATCCAGGCATTTCTGTAGGATTCAGTAAAAGCCTTTTAGATTTATTTAGATAGAAAGTAAATACCTTTAGGTTTAAAAAAGTATTTCCAGCACATATGTGGTGGCACACACCTTTAATCTCAGCACTTAGGAGGTAGAGGTGGGGGATTTCTATGAAATTGAGGTCAGCTTGGGCTACATAGTGAGTTCTAGACCAGCTGTGGCTACAGGGACAGGCTACCCTGTTTCAAAACAAAAAAGGGTTTCCATAACTAACTCCTTTTCCTCCAATGTGCAGCTCAGTCCACAAGGCTCTTATACCATTCTGTTCCCATCCCTGTCATCAACTGGTTTTTTTTGAGACAGTATCTCTCTTTGTAGCGCAGGCTGGCCTGGAACTCAAGATTCTTCAGATTAGTATTTTCTTTGGTCAACAGGAAAGCTAAGAAGTACAGTACAGAGCACCATTATGACTTTTGCTTTGTGCATTCTCATCTGTTGGAAACCTGGTACCTTTTGGAGTGCTCCCTGTTTTGCAAAATGGATAGAATCAAGTTTGATCATATATTTACCTCATCCACTTACTTCCTACCACATCAGTCTAGGATGTAAGTAGTTTGGAAGTATTAATTGGAGCAGTATCACATACCTGTATTTTGCTTGGTTTTGCTTTCCTGTGGAGTCTCAGTACAGGAAACACATTCCTAATCTTAGCAAATACTGTGGAGAAGCCTGAGTCACAGTCTTCGGGGTATGGGGGCAGCCTGCAGTTGTTTGAGTTTGCAGCAATCTCTGTCCACATTTCCCTCTACTCCATTCAACAGGTTTTTTTGAGTACCAGACATGCTTTCGACCCTTTTTGAGGGCAAAATGTACAAAAGTTCATAAAACATTTTGCAGTTTATAAAATATTATAAAATAAGCACTTCTGCAGTCATAATCTCAATGCTATAAAAAGAATATCTTCTAGGTATTATTGTTTTGCCTTTAATGTTTAGCTCTATAACCTACCTGGAGTTTGTTTCCATACTTGAAATAAGGTCAAAGTTAACTTTTCCTAGGTAGAGATGCAGGTATCTCAGCACTGTTTTTAAAAACTGTTCTTTCAGGGATGGAGAGATGACTCAGTAGTTAATTAAGAGCACTGGCTGCTCTTGAAGAGGACTTGGTTCAGTTCCCAGCACCCCCACATGCTGTCAGCTAACAACCACATGTAACTCCAGGTCCACCGGATGAGATGCCCTCTTTTGGCTTCTGCAGGCATTTGTACACATGTGGTACACTTAGATACATGTAAGCAAAATACTCATACATAAAATAACAATAAATAAAAAAATTTAAAGCTGTCCTTTCACTTGCTACTCTGTGGGGCCTTTTATTCAATATTATAAATTTGATATAAAAATGAGTCTAGGGGGCTGGCTGGAGAGATAGCTCAGTGGTTAAGAGCACTGACTTCTCTTGCAGAGGACCTGGGTTCGATTCCTGGCACTCACACGGTGGCTACAAACCGTCCTTAACTCCAGCTCCAAGGGAATCCAAAACCCTTTTCTGACTTCTGCAGCATTGCATGACATAGGTGCACTCACATACATGCAGGCAATACACTCATACACATAAAATAAAAAAATAAATTTAAAAAATGAATCTAGAAATGCACATTAAAAGTGAAAAATGAAAGTCTTACGTTCTCCTCCCTCTCACCCCTAGTCTACTACTTCTTAGCGGTAATAACTAATATAATCTGGGATGGAGCCATTCGTAATTTATTCCTTATGTAGATCAAATTTATTTTTACAAACTGTCTTGCGTTTCAGGAATCCTGGTTCTCGGTGTCCAGGGCTAGCTGTGGAGGCCTCACAGGGCTCTGGGCAATTCTGTGACACTCTGGGTCTTCTCTGTGGCTACTTGGCATTTTTATGAAAAGCCACAGGTTCCTGAGACTGGGTTAAACCCTTCATGTCTCCGGCATGAGATGTATTGGGGATGATGCTTATATCTCAGATTTCTTGGTAGGTTCAGCAGCTAAAAGGGCTCCTCTCTGGAAGTGACTTTTAATGTATTTATTTTTTTAAGAAGTGAAAGGTGAACTTGGAGTATTCCTGAAGAAAATGGTGATTCAGAAAAGATTTTTACCAAGACATTTATGGGAGTACAGTGTGCTGAACATCTATACCGCATGGTCCTCTAATGGGATGGAAATTTACTGACCCATAGATAAGATAAATTGAGACTTTATGAGAGGCACAATTTTCTGAAGTCACTTAGAGTTGATTTTATGAGTGCTATTTGCACGTCCTCAAGCTTGCTATTTGGAGAGAATTGTTCAGAAATTGCTCTGAACAGGAACAATTTCCTCCTATTGTTAAGTGTCTCATGCATTCTCTCTCTTCTTCCTCTCTTAGACCCCCACCAGACCAGAGACACAAGAGAGACAGTAAAGTTGCTAAATGGTGATCCATTTTGACTGGAGAGCCAGGGTGGAGAGCTTACTCGGCTTGGCCTGGGCTGCCTTAGCACAAGACTACAGCTCTTACCCACAGCTGGGGCAGTTGGGCACCATCCTTCTTGGCTGAGAGGCCCAGGCTGAACAGGAGGGCCACTGCAAGTGCTTGGTGCACACACTGCAATCCACCAACCACCCATCCCATTTGTTTGCACCAATTTGAATAGTTTTCCGTTGTATGGTTTCTACAGGCAGGCTGTTTGGATGGGGAGTTTTCCTGTGTCACCCTGAAGGTAGGACATTTCCCTTCTGGGGAGGAGCAGCTGCTCCCTTGCCTCCTGACAATCTTCTACCCTAAGGGGGCAAAAAAGGATGCTGAGCTTGGCATGGGACAGAGCTGCCTTAAGTACACTCTTATCCCCTTGTGGGCCTCAGATAGCAGTCTCTGTGACTGAAGCATGTGCCCTGGTTAAAGAAATTAAGGCAAATCTGAGGAAGTAGAAAGCAGATCTGTTGTAGTGCTTGGAGCTTGGCAGAGAGAAGACGGGACTAAAAAGCACAGAGAGCTCTGGAAATCAACAGCAGCATATTGACAGTATTATAATCACTACCATGAGAATGCTCAGTGGGCACTTCGTGAAACATTTCAACCTCCCAAGACCATTATGGGGTGTGTGGTAGTCTGTCTAACTGAGGAAACAGATCTGGAGACTTGAACTTTCTAACACAATAAGAAGAATGCAGGTCTAGAAATCCTTACTGGATGTGTAGCTTCATGCAAATCATCTGCACTGATTGACCTTGTACTGCAGGGGAATCCAAACTTCTAAAATTCTTTGTAAACCTATCACATGATCCCATACAAAAAACCCCCAAATATTCATGACCGAATATTGAATATTCTTTCAACAAATACTCATTACTCCTAGCATGCTAGGCTCTGTGCTAGGGTACTGGGATACGAGACCAACGGCATAGTTCTTGTCCAAATGGAGTTAATTATGGTTCCCTTGACTGGTGGTTTTAGATAGACTGTGTTTTAGAATAGCTTTAAATTTATAGAAAACTGAGGAAGTAGTGCAGATAGTTTTTGTGTAGCTTTCCACCCAATTAAGGAACCAATATTAATATAGCAGTGTGAAATAAGCTCCACGGTTTACTCATATCTTGGTTTTTACAGTGTCTTTGTTCTGCTCCATGATACATGATACTATGGCACATTTAGTCATTACATCACCTTGGCTCCTCTTGGCTTTGACAGCTTCTCAGGATTTCCTAGGCTTTTTTTTTTTTTTTTTTTTAAATAGTCTTGACAGTTTTGAGATGTACTCATCAAACATTTTTATAGGAAACCTCTCTACTGGAATTTGTCTGATATTTTTCTCATGATTAAAACAGGGTGATGGGGCTGAGGAGATGGCTCAGTAGATAAAGCCATGAAAGTGTGATGACAGGAGTTAAGGTCCCCAGAACCTTCACAAATGGTGTGTGGGTGTATTTATTTTTGTGGGTTCATGGATATTTATTTTTGAACTATAAGTCATGTCAATGAAAGAAACAGAAATAGCTCATACCTCAAATGAATGAAAGAGATGGATTTATTCTGGAGCCAAAGATCAGTGACCATGGCCCTGGAACACAGATTTAGGTTTCCCCAAATACCATGTTCAAAGGAGGCAGCAATTTCATGAACGTTTTATAGTAGTTGAACAAACAGCATATGTACAAAAACATTGGTGGGTACATTCAGTAGATGGGGTCATAGCAAAGCAGGGAGAATTCTGCTATAGGCCTCAGATGCTATCTGGTAACATTCTTGGTCTTTTGGTTGGTGGGTACTAGGGCTTCATTAAGTTAATACATTCCTGCCGGGTGTGGTGGCTCATGCCTTTAGTCCCAGCACTCTGGAGGCAGAAGCAGGCAGATCTCTGAGTTCGAGGCCAGCCTGGTCTACATAGCGAGTTCCAGGCCAGCTGCGACTACAGGGAAACCCTGTTTCAAAAAAGACCAAAAAAAAAAAAAAAAAAGTTAATAGATCCTAAAGGTTTTTTTGTTTGTTTGTTTGTTTGTTTTGTTCTTTTGTTAGTCACAAGATGTTATGTCGGCAATAGAGTTGGGAAAGGAGTGGCTATTTAGGGGCTAAATATGGCCCAAGATAAATTGTAAATAGGTTCTGGATCTGCAACATTCCAAATGCTCCCTGGTCATTGAAGTGCTATTCAGTTGATCAGTGCAAGATGCAAGATTTTTCTGGGAACTTTCATTCACAGTTAGTACTCCTTTATGTGTTCCTCAAATTTTTTCTATCTTTGGCCACTGGGTGTTCCTTCAGTTCTTCAGCTGGCTCCTGTGTCTCTTTGACTTTGTCATCGTAGGATTTCTGGGCTTGCAGACATTCTTTATTTTCTGGCTCCAGGCTCATCTTATGTGTTTCCTGCCCCAGTACTAGAACCAGTTGCTTCTCCAGGAAATGCTGTTTTTTTTTGATTGGGGAATGATATTAAAAACTAAGATCTAGGTGGCTGGTGTGGGAATGACTTTTACTAGTGGACATAATCTGGACTAATAACTTTTAATAAACTCTAGAAAAAAACGTGTCCTCTTACCTGTCAGCCTCAATCTGGTACTCCACCCAAAAAGTGTCCTCTTACCTGTCAGCCTCAATCTGGTACTCCACCCCAAAAGATAATGAATGAATGAATGTGAGTGTGCTTGAGAATTAACCCCATCTCCATTGGACACAGTAGAGATTGGGAACGATGCTTGACCTTGGATGAACCAGATATTCAAAACTAGGGTTGAAAAGGTCAGATGGTCTGCTAAAATAGGGTGGAGCCAAGCTATGTTTCCTCAATTGAAGCTGGAGAAACCATTTTTAATAAAATTATGGGCACAGCTGGACTCAGGACAGTGTTTGAAGGATGGAGTTCCAGCAAGATAGTTCCATCAGCACAGTTCCAGGAGATAGATGGTTCCAAGAAATATCTGGGGAAACAAGTGTCCTCTGAGTTTGGGCCCACTCTTAAAAACTAAATTGAAAGCCAGACATGGTGGTGCACGCCTTTAATCCCAGCACTTGGGAGGCAGAGGCAGGTGGATCTTTGTGAGTTTGAGGCCAGCCTTGTCTACATAGTGAGTTCCAGGCCAGTTGGGCCTATTGGGAGACCCTGTCTCAAAAATGCCAAAGAAAAATAAAACAAAACAACCTAAATTTAAGAGTTAGGCTTTTATTTGTTCGGGTAATTATAATGTTGCAATAACACCACAGCTAGTGTCCTTATTCCACTAGGGTTGTTGGAGTTAATAAAACAGTTTTTTGGGACAGTGTCTGAATAGCCCAGGCTGGCCTTGAACCCACTATGTAGCTAAAGATGACCTTAAACTTATCCCGCTGCTTCTACTTCCCAAGTGCTGGGATTACAGGCATGTACCACCATGCCCAGCTTTGTTGGTATTATTTTTAGTGGAAATTTTTTAAGATTATAAAAGAAACATATGCAGGTCTGGAGAGATGGCCCAGCAGTTGAGAGCACTGGCTGTTCTTACAAGGAACCTAAGTTTAATTCCTAGCACCCACATGGCAGCTAACTACCATCTGTAATTCCAGTTCCAGGGGATCTGATGTCTTTTTCTGACTTCTAAGGGCCCTGTGCACATGTGGTGGTGGACTTACATACACACAGGCAAAACACTCATACACATAAAAATAAAAAATAAATAAAAAAAACCCACTAGTACTGGTTGCTCTTTGTGGTGGTTTGAATGAAAATGTCCCCCATAGGCTCCAAGTATTTGGACATTTTGTCTCCAGATGATGGTGCTGTTTTGGGAGGTTTTAGAAGGTGTGGCTATCCTGGAGGAAGCGTGTCACTGGGGGTGGGCTTAGAGAGTTCTTAAACCTTGCTGGATCTCCAGTCACTCTCTTGCTTCCTGTGCCTGTGAGACCTTAGCTTCTGCTGCTCCTGCTCTAGCCACCATGCCTCCTTGCCATGATGGACTGTAATTCCCCTGGAACCATAAGCTCAAATAAACTCTTCCTTCTATAACTTGCTTTGGTCAGTGTTTCTATCACAGCAAACAGAAAAATGACTAATACTCTCTTCCAGAGGATTCAGGATCGGTTCCCAGCACCCACAGGGTGACTAACAACTCCAGTTTGAGGGAATCCTATGCCCTCTTCTGGCCTCCTTGGGCTCTGCATGTGCAGGCGCACTTAACATATATGGAGGCAAAATACTCATATACATAAAATATAAATAAAATTTTTAAGGTTAAAAAATAAACTCGTGCTTGTGATAAAAGCATTAAACATATAGAGAAATATCAGTTTAATTAGTGCCTCAATTCACTATCATAAAAGCAGACTTTTTGCTTTTTCCTCCTTGTAAGTTGAATTTACTGATGGGAGGTACCCCTTGGGTTCCAGGCCCACTGCAGCCCCCTCCTCCTGCTGTCCTTATGATGACCAACTGAGATATTATTCCTCCAAACTACAGTTTAGGGAATAATAATATTTGTAATATTTGTTGGGATTACTAACAGAGGATATGATGTCAGTGAGGAGTTACAAAGGTATGGACACCCTTGGGCCTTTCTTTTCCCTGCATCTCAGCTGCGTTTTCCTGAACCTGCAGCCACCAGTCCAAGATGGCAAAGTGCCCTCCCCCTCTCTGGCTTCCCCTGTATCTTAGTCCCTCCCCCTCATGCAGTTAAGACTGATCGAATGGGTGGGAGGGGTGACTGTCTCCCTCTGCCCTCGATTCCTACAGAGAGTCTTAGGGTCCAACTGGTTTGATGTAAGCAGGGGAGAAGCTAGAAAAGAAGGCATCTATCCATTTGCTTGCCAGTCCAGCTTACCACTCGGAGGACACACTTATCCAACACAGAGTTGTAGAAACACAGCAGAAGATAAAAGCAGAACTGCTTTTGTTCCATGAAAATACATGAGATGGTGATGGCATAAATTGCATGGTCAGTTACTGTCCCAGTAATACTCAACATCTGGAAACTCGGATCTACAGAAGATGGGAAGTAGATGGGATGCTATCTGGCCCAGGCTTTCACTGTAAATAGATTGGCTACTGGAAAGTGGGGCAATGGTTCTCTATGCAGGGACCGTGGCTCACCAAAGTCGTACCATACCATAAGGTAGTTACAGAGTCTGGCCTGTACCTTGCCAGGGACCTATTTCCAAGACAAGTACATTTCTACTTGGTTTCTCAGTGTAACTTATGATCTGGATTAGTAAACAATGAAGAGAAATGACTTGGGATCAGTCTCAGAGGTAAGAGCTGAGGGCCAGTTGCCCTGGAGTAGGGTTCTTCCCAGAGGTGGATAATTATGAATGAAATAAAGACTCAGAAAAGGGTGAAAACAGACTTTTATTGAGGCAGAGAATAAAGAGTAAGGGTTAAAGACACCCTGTTGAATGGGGTCTGCAGAGCTGCCAGACCAGCCAAAGTGATTTCTAGGCTGGTTCTTTTATAGGGTCCCCAGGTCTTTCTCTCCTTTGATCTCTTCCTACACTTTACCCTTTGGGCCAGATGACCCTGGCCAAGATGAAGGTAAGTAAAATAGAACCCTCTGTCTGACTGATGGCCTTGTCAGGTGGGTAGTCTTATTTTTTTTGGAGCATGGCCTTGTTTTGATACATCCCAGGAGTTAAGAGGGAATGTTTTCTCTTCCCTCCTTCTGACCTTTGACCTAACTGCCTACCCTTAGTTAACTCCTAACAAGTTAGACCAAGTCTTGAGTTCTAGTTCCACTACCTATGCTGCTGTGAGACACTGGGCAAGGTGCTTAACTTTTGAGTCTTCTAAATAGTTACATTTCAACTGTATGTATTTGCTGTGTTCTCAGTACTGTGATAAATACTTTGCATGCATTTAGCTCATTGATTTCACAATTTCATCAAGTAGCTATTATACTTACCTAGATTTTAAGATTGAGAAAACCAACACACAAAAAGAAAAAAGAACTTATCAAAGTTCTACTATTATTAAGTAGAAAAGCTCTGCTTTTTAAGTTCCAGAGCCTATGCTCTGCACAGTACATGACTTATTTTTTTTTTTATTTTCAAAATTTTATTTATTTTATGTGTATGCATGTATTGCCTGCATGGAGGTAAGTGTACCCATGTTGTGCAGTGCCTGCAGAGGTCAGAAGAGGCTGTTGGATCCCCTGGGACTGGAGTTACGGACAGTTGTTAGCTGCCGTGTGGGTGCTGGGATTCAAACCCGGGTTTTCTGCAAGAACAACCAGTGTTCTTAACTGCTGAGCCATGATAGGTAGGAATGTTGGAGAGAGAGCGGGCGGGCGGCGCAGAGGCACCGAGGCACAGATGGAATTCTCAGCGGGATACAGCTTTATTTCGCACGGGGCACCTTTCCTTCGGGGAAGGGAAAGATGTCAGCCCATGGGCTGTGAGCTGGGACTTTATATATGGGGGCTTTAGGGTGTAGAAGGGGGAATGTTTGAGGGAGAAATCAGGGAGGGGGAAGCAGGAAAAGCAGGTAGGTAGGATTAGGGTCTGGAAGTGTTTACTTTTTCCCTCTTAAGATAAGAGAAAAACAGCTTCTAAAATCTCTGGTTATCAGGTAGAATCTGCTTATCCTATCTTTGGAGGTCAGAGGAAAGGCAGGCTGCTTCTCAGCAGAGTTTGTTTCCCTTGACTTCAAAGGTCAAGGTCCTTATCAGCTAAGTTCCCTTTTTTGAGCTCCAAAGTCTGTAGGTCCCTGTTGGGGAGGGGGGAAGCTGCTGCTGTTTGGAACCCTAACAAGCCATCTCTCCAGCCTCAAAACTTATACTTGTTATCTTAATAATGAAGATAAAAGGGACTGGAGAAATGGCTCAGTGGTTTAAGGGCATTGGCTGCCCAGGTTCGAATTCTAGCATCCACATAGTGGCTAACGACTGTCCAGAACTCCAGTTCCAGGGGATCTGACACACTCTGCACTTACATACATGCAGGTAATACGCTCATGCACATAACATAAAGAAAATAAAATATTTTTTAAAAATGAAAATAAAAAATTGTTCCAATTGTAAAGGATCAGAATGAAAATTAAATGGAACATTCATGTAAAATAGACTGTGCCTACCTACATTACCTCTCAACAGGGCCAGCTGGCTTCATCATTGCTGTATGGGCACCAGTGGCTCTCTCAGCTCAATTGGTCCTCAGACCATGAAGGACTCAAACTCTGAATCAGTCACTTTTCCAAAGAAGTCAGTGAAGCATGTGATTGTTTCCAAGCTGCTTGCAACATAATTTTTTTTTTTTTGCCCTTTTGAGACAGGGTCTCTTTGTAGCCCCAGCTGGCCTGCAACTCACTATGTAGACCTGTCTGGCTTGAAGTCACAGAGATCTGCCTGCCTCTGCCGCCAGAGTGCTGGGACTAAAGGCATGCGCCACCATTCCCTGCTCTTACAACATAATTGTAAAGAAACAAAAACACATGCAAAACCATTTGAGATTGTTAATATTTAGTTGTGTGAACTGAAGGTATTTGCTACCATAGTTCTGATTGGAAATATGGTCAGAGATATTCTCAGAGAATTCCAGGATCCTCCTTCTTGGGCTCAAACGGGATCATCTTTACCTCCAGAACTCTGATTTTATAATTTGTAAACGTGACCTACGTGACTCCCGGGCTGAATTTGTCCTGAGGGCTGATCGTTTACTTATCACTATACCCCAGGGTCCTGCACAGGACTGACGATTTTAGAAAGTATAATGTAGTGGAGAAAAGCAATGAGACTCAGTTACAAACCTATGATTTAAACAGTAATAGCCAGTGGTGCTGGAGAAATGGCTCGGCGATTAAGAGCACTGGCTGCTCTTGAAGAGGAACTGGGTTGGAGTCCCAGTACCCACATGATGGCTAACAACTGTAAGTCCAGTTCCAAGGGATCCAACGCTCCTCTTCTGACTTCCGCTGGATGCTTTTACATGCATGCAAGTAATACACTTATACACATAAAATTAAAAAAATAATTCAACCGGTAATAGCCAGTTACTTAAAACTTTCCTTACGTATAGAACGGAAGAAATCGCAACTGTTTTGCAGGATTTTGATGTAAATGTAAGCTAATGTGAGGGTACTTCTAGCTTGGGACTCTGGGTAAACGTGGTGATTTCTTTACCTCTCAACATTTCCCCAAGGCTCCAGGTGGAGGCCACGGCAAGTAAGCCTCCAGACCACAGAGTTCAGTTCCTAGAGAGGCCTCAGAGTCACTTCCGCTCTCCCGCCTAAAACTGCGCCTGCGCACTGTGCTTCTTCCTCTCCAGGCTCGGGCCTAGGTCACGGCGACATGGTGAGTGTTGGTCTTCCTGTTGTGGTCGTCGCTATCCATCCGCATCTGCCCTTTCCCGGTCTCTTTTGGTCACGGCTGCCTGTCTCGTCCGGTGTCCTCCTGGTTGTCGGTATCTTTGCGGCGTCAGGGCTTGGCCGGGCGGCCCCAGCGGGCGGTTTGGGAGTCCGGCAGCCGCGGACACTTTCGTGGGTTCAGCTTGGGGAAGACTCGGTCACAGCGGGGTGCGAAGGGGCCGTGCTTGGCGTCCGCAGCCCTAAATACCTCTGGTCTGTCCCCTCCGCGGTCTCCACAGGCTAAACGCACCAAGAAGGTCGGGATCGTGGGTAAATACGGGACCCGCTATGGAGCCTCCCTCCGGAAAATGGTGAAGAAGATTGAAATCAGCCAGCACGCCAAGTATACTTGTTCCTTCTGTGGCAAGGTAAGGTGATTCCCGGGGGACAGAGGGCGGGCAGGGCTGCTGGTGCAGCGAGGCGGTTTAAAGCGGTTTGCTGATGGTCTCGGCGGCAGTATTGATGACTTTACTGACACATTTATTCCTTCACGTGAAATAACTAAGGAACAGAAAGATTAATGACTGGGGCGGAGGCTGGAATCCCAAACAACTCTGCTTGTGGGAGTGATTGTTTTTTGTTAAGGTTCTGTATTAATCTCCAAGAGGTCTCGTCTGCATGTAGTGACTAGCGTTTGTTTGATGAGTATCTGGTTGCTTACCGTATGCAAAATCTGCCCATTTTGCATAATTGAGGCTCTGAAAACTTCAAAGATACGTATATTTTTATGTGTGTACTTAACGAAGACAATTTCTTTTGTAGACCAAGATGAAGAGGCGGGCCGTTGGCATCTGGCACTGTGGTTCCTGCATGAAAACAGTGGCTGGTGGAGCCTGGACCTACAAGTGAGTGCATTTCATTGTGGTAGGGGAAAATCTGTGGGCCACAATTAAAGCTTAAATAGAAAACTACTGAAATAAAACTTAGAGGTTGATTCATACTGCTTTAGAATTGTACAGTCAGTGAGTTCTTCAAAAACTGGTACTGTGTAGTTCCGTTTTTGGCATCTGAGTCTGCTGAACCCTGTATGTAAGTGCACCTGTGTTGTACAGAGGTCAGAAGAGGATATAGAATTCCCCTGGAACTGGAGTTATGGATGGTTGTTAGCTGCCTTGTGGGTGCTGGGAATCGAACCCAGGACCTCTGCAAGAGCAGCCAGTGCTCTTAACTGCTGTGCCATCTCCAGCCTCAAATTGATTTTAAATTATATTTTATTTTGAGACGGGCTCCTGTAGCCCCTGCTAGCCTGGAACTTGGTACATAGACTAGGTTGCTTCCATCTTGCAGAGACCTGCCTGCTGTCTCCCAAGTGCTGCGGTTAAAGGTGTGCACCATGGTTCCTGGCAAACTTATTTTTGTGTATGAGTGTTGTGCCTGCGTGCATGTAAATGCACCCATGTTGTGCAGTGCCCATAGAGGCCTGAAGAGGATTCTGATTAACCAGTAACTGGAATTACTGGTGGTTGTTAGCTATTATGTGAATGCTGGGAACTGAACCTGGGTCTTCTGCAAGAGTTAACCAGAGCTTTAAGCACTGAGCCATCTCTCTAGCTCTTAGAAGGCATTTTTATGAATAGCCAGGCGTGGTGGCACATGCCTTTAAACCCAGCACTCAAGAGTCAGGGCCAGGCTATCTCTGAGTTCAAGGCCAGCCTGGTCTACATCTACATAGTGAGTTCCAGAGCCAGCTGGAGCTACAGAGAAACCCTGTCTTTCAAAAAGACCAAAAGAAAAAAAAAGGTGTTTTTATGAAGTTTTAAAGAAAGGTTTAGTTGGTTTGTATGGACTGTTACACCTTAAAACAAGCTGTCATCCTGGCTGGGCCAGGTGGCCTTGATGGGTAAAGCTTGTCTATTCTGGTATTGCTTGCTTTGGTTCTTCAGCTTATCACCTGTGAAACTTAAAGCCACCCATAAAGGCCTCTAGAAGTGGTGTTTTTTGAGACAGGGTCTTCCTGTAGCCCCAGCTGGCCTAGAACTCACTAGGTATATCAGGCTGGCCTTGAACTTACAGAGCTCTGCCTGCCTCTGCCTCTCCAGTGCTGGGATTAAAGGCGTGCACCACCAAGCCCAGCTCTGCAATGGTTTTTAAAGGATACCCTCATGTTTATGGGCCAGTAATTTCTGAACAGTAGTCTTATTGTTAGATCTTTGGATATTGATAAACCAGGCTATTAGTATAATTCTTTTCAGGAGAAATTTAGAGACTTTAGGGGAAAGGAACTCTAAGACAGATTTGTTATTTTATATGTTAGCGTGCTTAATCACATTGGAAACTGCATTTTTCAACAGCACCACCTCTGCTGTCACGGTCAAGTCTGCCATCAGAAGACTGAAGGAACTGAAAGACCAGTAGAAGCACTGCTGTTTGGGACATCCCTGGCCCACAATAAATGGGTTAATTTATGTGACTCTATTTGCCTATTTGTGGTTAATGATAGACATTTTGATAGGCTTTATATTTTTTTCACTTTCAAAAGAGATTTTTGTTTAAAGACAATCTCATGTGACCCAGGCTAGCCTTGAAATCCTGTTACTCCTGCCTTCACCTCCTAAGTGCTGGTGTTAAAGATGTGGGCCACCATGCCCAGCTCTAGATTTTAGTTTCTTCAGAAGTAATGTTTTTCGCCTCTTTTGAGACGGGGTCTCCCTATAGATAAGGATGGCCTCGAACTCACAGAGACCTGTCTGCCTCTGCCTCCTGATTGCTAGGATCCATGGGCCATCATGCCCTCAATAGTAATGTATTTCTTAAGCTATTGCTAAAGTTGTAGAATGTCCTTGGTAAGTACATACATCAACTGCTTTGGGTGTTGGATTTAACTGACTACACATTGTCAGCATCTTTAGAAGGAATATAAGACAACTAGAATTTCAGAATCTTTCAGTTTGCACACAAAGATTTATAAAATTGAATTGAAAATACAGAAGCTCAATAGGGTGGGAAATACATAAAGGTCAGTGACAGATGGTTCATTGGACAAATTTAGTAGTTAGAATTAATTTCAACCTTTAAAATATTTTTATTCAGTTCATTGCCAAATTTGTTTTGTTTTTAACAGCCTTGTGTAAGCCACTTGGATTCCTTTGGAGCCTCCAAACTGGTGCTGATCATTTATATATTTCAAAGCCAGAGTAATTTTTAAGGACATTGGTTTCCTTTACTGTTACAAACAGGCCTTTTGTGAGCTGGGTATGGAGGCTCACCTTTAATCCCAGCAGAGGCAGGTGGGTCTCTTGAGTTCAAGGCCAGCCTGGTCTACATACTGAGTTCCAGGCAAGCTGGAGCAGAGCTACAGGGAGAATCTTTCTCCCCCCAAAAAGACAAAAACCCCCCAAAACAGGTCCTTATGGACTCACCCTTCTATAACTTGCACTTTTCCCTGTTTTCCTCAGTCACTGAGGTTTATGCACAATAATTTTCTTTTACCAGTACTTCGGTACTGGCTCAGGCACATCACCAGCAACACTTCTGTGGATTAAGCTCTTGACTATAGTAGTAATTGTCAGCATAATTCTTGGCACAAAATCTTTGTGATTTTGTACTGTGGAGTGATGTGCAGTAGTTGATGTTTCACAGAAATAGATGAATGGTTTCTTAGTGTGAGGCTAAACATGAGATGTCCTGATTACTGTGGTACAGACCATGAACTGCCCATCCTTTTGGCCTAGGTTAAACGTCCAGTTTGATACATGGTACCTAATGGTAGGATTGCTTGTTTTTAGTGTTGAAGGCTTGTTTTAGGAATTCCTTACTTAGGAATTAAACAAAATTATGGCATCTGTAGAGAGCCATTGAGTTTTTGTAGTCAGGTTCAATGATCCCAAGTCTGAGTTCAGCTTTTAATGTATATACATACACGTAAATAGTACCACATGTAAACATGAGAAATCTGTGTAACTTGAAAGCAGTGGAGCTGGGTTGAATTTGTTCTTGGCTCCAAAGTTAATAAAGGCATTTTATATTGCTTTTATGATAGCTGGGTGAATGCAAGTCATAACACCAGTTACAAGGTTTTAGTGTAGTATTTGTAGCTAAGGAACTAACTTGGCAAGTCACAGGTGAAAATAGTCTGGGGTCTGAGCCAAGGTATATCCAACAACGTGCTGTGGTGGTGCCTGGCCTGACCTAGAGAGTGCAAAGTGGGTGTTTTGTGTGCTCTAAACTAGTCGATATGCAATGTGGTGAGAGCTGCCACAAACCATAGATTAACTTTCCATGTTTGTGTGTTCAGAAAGTCTACTTTGAATTTTTCATGATTCCTACATTCAGTTAAGCCCACGTGGGGTCACAACCCACAGTTTAAGGAGCTTGGCTTTAGGCTAGGCTTACAGACCATCTCATTGTGTCCTAAAAAACGGACAGCTAGGCAAAAGGCTAGGAAAGTGTATCTTATATTGGGTGGTGTGGAATTGAGGGGTAGTCATGCTGAGCTTGAGTTTAGATTGTCAAAGGTGATGGTTACTAATCAGGTTCTGGAGCCAAGAACTGGCATAAGAAGAGATTTTGGAAGGACTTAAGCTTGGAAATAATGCATCAATAACAATTTTGACATGTTGGAATTAAAACAGTTTTTACTATGACTCTTCAGTCTTTTAGTTAAAAGTCGTTTTATAGCACTTTAGGCCAAAATTTGTAGACAAGAAGTGAAATTTTGGTTGTGGTATATCAAAATGAGTCAAACATTGGGGTGCAGAGGTGGCTTAGCAATTAAGAGCACTGGCTGTTCTTGCAGAGAGGACCTGAGTTCTGTTCATAGCACCCCCATGGCAATTAACTGTTCCTAACTCCAGTTCCAGGGAATCTGACATCCTCTTCTGACCTCTGAGGGCAGTACATGGCACGGGTGTGCCTACATACATGTGGGCAAAACAAACATAAAATAAAAATAATATTTTTTAAAAATGAGGCAAAGGTCATAATGTTATGCCACAACCAGCCTTGTAGATAAGGGACCTTGACATAAGTCAAGTAATGGTATTGCTGATGCTAAAGACCCACAAGTGTTTATAGTGGGCTCAAGCCACAAAGGGGTGAGCTGATGGGAGAGACTACTGAGCTATTAAGATGCTTAATTAAACTTCCATGCATGCCTTATGAAACAAACTGGCTTTGGAAAACTTGGCAAGAGAAATTTTAATCAAAATTATTTTACTCCCGAAATTCTGCAAAAATTGCTTTTAAATATAATTTGGAAACAAAATCCAAAACTAAGAAAAAGCATAGTACTTAACAGGATTTCTTGAAGTAGGAGTTCAGATTTCTTACTTGGCTATGTGAGTTGTCACCTTGGACAAGTTAATTATCCTTTTCTGAACTTTAGTTTTCTCATCTATAAACAGTGTGATAGTTTTCCCTCCCAAACAGAAGAAATCAGATAAATTTGGATCTAGAACATCCACTGATGGTGGTGGGGTCTAAAGATGATGGGGCTTGGAAAGGAAATAGCTCTTAAAACCCACTGGTGAGGCTGAGGAGATGGCTCAGCTGGTGAAGGTGTTTGCCTCCAAGCCTGACTGCCTGAGTTCAATCTCCAGGACCCACATGGTGGAAGGAGAGAACCAGCATTTGCAAGTTGCTCTCTGACCTCCACATGTGCATTATAGGACATTCCTACAAATAAGTGTAATTGAAAAAAAAAAACAAAACCCAGTGGTGGTGGTTTGGTGGGAGGGTAGTACTTGGTGTTCAAAGGGCAAAAGTTGGAAGGACTTGGGATGGAAACTGGCAAAAGCAGTGATTATGTTAGGGAAAAAAAGAGACTCAGGGTAAGGAAGCCGAATTCTTAGGTTCATTGTTCAGCCCTAGGGAAAAACTCAGTCCATAAAGATGGAGTGCTCATGATCTAAACAACACCTCTTAACCATTTGAAAAGTAATTCTTCTGCTACTGGACCCTCATAACAGAGCCTTAAGTCTGTGCAATCCAAAATGCCATTATAATTATGGTGCTGCTGACCTATAAGCTGGGTGTTGTGGCACATGCCTTTGATTCCAGCACTGGTGAGGCAGAGGCAGGGAGATCTCTGAGTTCAAGGCCAGCCTGGTCTACAAAGTGAGTTCTAGGACAGCTGGGCTACAGGGAGACCCTGTCTCAAAAAGACTGAAAAAAAAGCTATGAAACCAGGGGCTGGAGAGATGGCTCAGTGGTTAAGAACACTGGCTGTTCTTGCAGAAGACCTGCATTCGAATCCCAGTATCCACATGGAAGCTGTAATGACTGTCCATAACTCCAGCCCCAGGGGATCCGACAGCCTCTTCTGACCTCTGCAGGCATTGCTCAACATAGGTGCACTTACTGACATGCAGGCAATACATACATACACATAAAAAAAAACAAACTGTGAAACCAGATGAATATAGTAGCATTTCACTCTGAAGTGAAAATGTTACTCAAACTGCCATAGCATGTGGAGATTCTCATGGGATATAGCTTCAGCTCCCCACCCCTTTTTTAAGACAGGGTCTTACTGTGTAACCCTGACTGGCCTGGAACTCACTATACAGACCAGGCTGGCCTTGAACACTTACTTGCCTCTGTCTCATGAGTGTTGGGATTAAAGGTGTGCGTCACCATGCCTGGAAAAAGGAACCAGGTGTGGTGGCACTGGCCTTTACTCCCAGCAGAGGCAGGCTGATCTCGTGAGTTCAGTGCCAGTCTGGTCTACATAGCAAGTTCGAGGCCAGCTGGGGCTACAGGGAGACCTTGTCTCAAAAAGGTAGAAAACAAACTAAAATTAGTGTTCTGTGGATGGATCTAACAGCCATAAACCAGGTGCAGCTTAAGAAAATAGAATGGAGAGACAGGTTTAAAAATGCAAAATACCTGCAAAGAATGAATGTGACAGGAGCTATGTTGGTGTGCATGTGCAACTGGAATTAAATGAAGAAGAAAGGTGATAGTGGCTAGGAACATTCCAGAACCAATGAAAGATCAAGCCACAGACTCATAGATTCCTGTGAACATTACACATACGCACCACACACATACACTTGCACAATTACATGGGATAATGTCATAGAGCTATTGAGTACTGAAATAAAAGCAGCAAATAAAGGAGCATAGACTTCTTTACAATGATGGATTTTAAGCTGGGTGTAGTGGTGGACACCCATAATCTCAGTACTTGGGAGGCAAAGTCAGGAGAATCAAGCTCAAGATCATTCTGAAGTTTGAGGCCAGCCTGGGCTACAAGAGACCCTGTCTCAAAAATAACTGGCCTGGTATGGCACCTGCCTTTAATCCCAGCACTCAGAAGGCAGAGGCAGGTGGATCTCTGTGATTTCAAGGCCGGCTTGGTCTCCATAGTGCATCTTAGACTAGCCAGGACTACATGGTGAGACTGCCTCAAAACAAAAAACTGATGAATTCTAGAAGACAGTAGGGTCCTTCACATTCTATGCTCAATGACCGCATCTTTAGAATATGAAAGAAAGATGGTTTCCAACAGCGAAATAGGAGACTATCACTAGTACACCCTTATATCTCACAGAAAATGAATAAACCATGGAGGCCCTGGAAGACAACTAATAAAAGTCAACTAAACATACTAATACACAAACACAAAATATTGGCTATGTAGATCAATAATAGCAGGGCCAGCAAGATAGCTTAGTGAATAAAGTCTTGACCTGAGTTTGATTCTTGAAACCCAACATAGAAGGAAATAAGCAACTCTCCCAGGATGTCCTTAGACCTCCACACATGTACCATGACAATCACATGTCCCCTCCAATAAATAAATAAATAATTGTGAAAACTAATAGATATTTAAAAAATAACTTTGAGGAGTAATATGAGGATCCATTGAAACAACAGCATGCATATTAGAAAGGGGTAAACAGCTTTAAAATGTTCTCAGGTTCTATCATTTAAGAAGAGGTCAAACGCCATAATCTCTAGTAATCAGTACTAGAAAATTTGTGACAATGTAGCAGAAGTAGAATTAAAAATGGTCATAAGAAGGAAGGAAAGAGGGCTGAGCATGCAGGTCAATAGTAGATGCTTGCCTAGCATGAGCAAGGCCTAGATTTCAAACCCTAGCACTGTCTCCTCCCCGCAAATGAGGGCAGAAAGAACTGGTGGTCCAAGTTGTACACAGGAAGATGGAACTAAGCAACCTATGTATACACATGATGCATGTTAATCTGCCACAGTAACAACTGCATCTAGGCTAAATGCTTAAAAAGACATTTTAAAGACAGGCAAATTGAATGACACAGCCAAGGTATAAGGATTAGATAAGGCCTAAAGCATAAGGAATTGAATGTAAATTATGCAATATAAGGATATGGACACAAAGCATATAGATACAGAAAGTTTTTGTTTTGTTTTGAGACAGGGACTCCCTACAGTCCCAGCTGGTCAGGAACTTGTTGTGTAGACCAGGATGGGTTTGATCTCACAGAAATCCACCTGCCCTGCTTGAGTGCTGCGATTGAAGGCCTGTGCCACCATGCCTGACTAGGTACAGAGAGTCTGAAAATAAAATAGGAAAATGTTAAGATACCACCTGTAAAATAACAAAACACTGTTAGAGGCAAAGAGGGACTTTCATATTGCTAGATGGAAAAACGCACATGCTTAATTTTTCAATATTCCTGTGACACTGGTAAAAATATGAAACTAGATGAGTAGACATTGATGTCTCTGAAAATGTTCTGGAGCAAATTAAAGAATTGAAGAACTCAGAAATGCTCACTGTGGAAAATCAAGGAGACAGACAAAAGTCTATAAATCTACAAAGAAAAAGGCCAGCTAGCAAATTGGGAGAGTTAGAATCTAAAGACTGAGATGAATTCATTTCTAAACCTAGCTATCTCAGTGAAGCAAAAACAAATTATAGAGGTGTTTCAGTATTCAAGACATAACAGTCACCACAAGACCTTTCCTTCCTGGGCTAGGCCTCCCTTGTGACTTGTGTTTCATGCATTCCCTATGTTGTTTTCAAACGTTGGTGTCTAAAATTTTCAACAGGAAAAGACAATGATTAGTGTGTATGAGTGTATCCATAATTTATTTTGTCTACTGACTGGAAAATTACCCTCCTAACGTGTCCTGGTACAATTGGTAGTTCCTCTGATTTTTGAAGATTTACATTGTTCACTTTGGCCTTGGAACCTAGCAGATTTACACAATTTCTTTGGGAACCTATCTGTAAATCAGAAAATACCTTCCTACAGATGTTACTCCTTCCTTCAACAAAGCAGAAAAATGACATATATTGACTGCAAACATCACATGGAATGCTGGAGACTTATATAGATTAAGCGGAGGGAAAAGAACTTAGATGACCCAGAATTAAGAGTAAGGGTTAGAGGATTCATTGCCAGCATGTGTTCAAAATGGTTAGCATGTATAGAAGTACAGTTTAGTAAGTGCTAAGTTCTTTATAAATTTCCATAGTGTCATAATGTGATCAAGAGAACTGAGGTAAAGAAATAGACCCCAAAGAGTTAATTATAATGCTTCCTGTGACAAATGTCCCATTAATACATAATTAAGATGAAATTGAGTACATTTTGTAGATCTGTTAATGAGAAAATGTTAATTTACTGTTTTCATTCTAAGAATTTAAAAATTACAGTTACAGTAGTAGACAAAGCTTTTCTACAGTGATAATGCACCATAAAATAAATACACATCATGGGATTTTTGTCAATTGTTTCTCAAATCAGGGCATATAGGTCTCTGACCACATTGTCAGGATTGTTACATGTTTTTTCCTTTGAAAAGATCAGTGTAGGAGTAAAGATTTTTTTCTTTGTTATTTTTATTTTATGTGAATGAGTGTACTGCTTGCATGTGTATAAGTGCACCCATGTTGTGGTGCACCTATGTTCTGACCGACAGAGGTCAGAAGAAGGCATCGGATCCCCTGGAACTGGAGTTACATACAGATGGTTGTTAGCTGCCCTGTGGTTCTGGGATTTGAACCCAGTCCTCTCCAAGTGTAGTCAGTGCTCTTACCTGCTGAACCATCTCTGCAGCCCCCAGAAAGTTTTAAATACTTTGTCTATTAAACATGGACTTTGTAACTGAGTAAGTAGAGCAATGAAGACACAAACCAAGCCCAAAAGCTAAATAAGAGCCTGGCCCCCCAAAGGGGGCCAAGAAGTTACACTGAGGTAGGGAGATTCCCTACCTCAGCAGAATCAGTGGGAGGATCAGGGATCTGGCTTGAAGGGAACCAGTGGGAGAAGGGGCTGTTTCTGTCAAGGGGATCTTGTTATGTAGCCCAAGCTGGCCTAGAACTTTTGAAATTCCTGCTTCAGCCCTCTTAAGTGCTGGGGTTATAGGAATATTCCACTACACTCTGCGCTTTTTTTTTTTTTTTTTTTTTGGTT